>NC_142008.1:66478277-66595737 GCF_049901715.1 Pseudonaja textilis
AAAGGTGGAAAATAGATCCAGAAGAGCCCTTGCCTTCTTGTTCCTCTTCTTTCAGTTTTTGAAATTCCATTTGTAATTCTTCAAAAGATAATGCCATTTTTTCTTTTTTAAAAAACAACCCAAATGTCTTTAATCTTTCAAGAAATAGTTCACAAAAATCCCAAAGTCACAAAGCAAAGCAAATCAGAGCAAACAGTTTCATTTAGCACTTTCTCCTTTCTATATTTTCTCTTCCTAGGGTAGAATTCAAATACACAGTTCCAAAGTAGTCTTCTAAAGTCGTAATATCTTTTATTTCTGATCTTATAGACTCAAAGCAGTCTCCTTCAGTACAATCTTAAAATAAGTCTTTATCTCTTCCCTTCCACTTATAGCAAATTTTAAAAAAAGGGTTTTTAATTCCAATGTCCAGAAATCCTTTATCCTCTTGGCTTTAAATTTCAAGTTAAATTACCTTCAATGCCCAAGTAGGTTTTCCAGATTTCCCTCTGCTGTTTCTGTGGGAAGGGAGAGTGAAAGAAAATAACTTTCCCTTTCCAGTTTTCTTCCGCCGCTTTTACAATCTTCTTTGGGAGACAATGTATCCTTCAAGCAATTTAGTTTCCAGGGTGTTTAGAAGTTTCTTTGCTTTCTCCTACTTCCTCCAGCATGAATCTTACCCGGCTGCAGGCTTCTTTGTGGCGGCCATTGCTGACCGCCGCTCCACCGTCTTGGGAAAAAGGGGTTTTGCCGGCTGAGGAGGGGGTTTGCGGAACCCCCAAACCCCAACCCGGATCCCCTCTCTCTACGGGGCAACCATATCCTCCAGATCCATTTGGATTGGAGGCACCTCAGCAGCGAGCCCTGCAGGAATTGCGGAGAGTCGTGAATTCCTGCCGCCGCCAAAGCCTTGCAAAACCGGAAGCCTCCTTTCCAACAATTTCTTCTAAACTTCGTAGTCTTCTCCTTTCAATCACTATAATCCACACTTTCACTTCTGTCTGCTGAGCCTTTCCACCCATGCTGGTCAAACTTTCACTTTTTTAGCTGCTTTTCTTTCCGGCTTCCGACAGATATTAACACAAAAATCACTTGCCGATCTCACACTCCACCATTAAGCTCTTCCTGCCACCTCTTTCTCCACCAATCTTATGAACTGTCACTTACTCGCTTTTCACATCGGAGGCAATCTGGACTTTGGAGCTGCCATTGACAGGCGGCTGGCTCTTGCACGCTGGGCTCTGGAGGTCTTCTCTTCACTGCCAGGGGGTTGCCTTCTCCCACACTGCAACTCGAGTTTCCCCCACACCGACACAAATCTCTCCGGGATTCGGGTATCCTCTGGGGATCGCACCAAGTGCAAGAAGAGATAAGCTGAAACCACAGACGGGCTTCTTCACCTCTACACGTCCTTATCTTGCCACCGGAAGTTCTAAAATCTAATTTCTAATATTTCTCCAAAACTTCTGAGCATATGGGCAAGGCCATCATATGTGAAAATATGTTCCTTGTGCATAGTTACATTTCCAACAGTTGGGTGGTAGGTTGGGGAACAACTTAGCCAGTCTCGCGGGAGATAGGTGCCAGCGATGAACCATTTTATATAAATTTTCTTTATATGAGACTGACATGGTTAATTTGTAATTTGTTTGTCAGATGTGTTCCCACTTATCTAATTCAATACTAGCTGCAAGGTACCTGGAGGTCATCTAGTCCAGCCTCCTGCTCAAGTAAGTTTCTGTCTTTTGACCCCCAGTCACATGACCACATAGCCATGCCCATTCAGTCACATGATCACAGCCATGCCCACCAAACCATGCCCACAGAACCAGTAGTAAGCTTTTTTGAATCTCACCACTGACACAGAAGTGCAAAATGATATAGCTATTCTTAGTAAAGTTGGTAACTTGAAATGGCTGTGGAAATATAAATATACTTTTCAAATAAACAGTTATTTAAAGTTACAACTGCTAAAATATCTTAGGGAGACATTTACATGAGCGAGATTCGAACATCTTGATGCAATAGGAAATTCCATTCTATAGCCTACAATGGGTGTGTCTGCATTTGCGGAGCACCAGAGGTAGAACACCTGGCTAATACCCTATTTGATTGTTACCTGCAGGGGTGGGATTCTACTGGTTCGGACCAGTGATTGGATTAAAAAAAAAATTATTACTGGTTTTGTGGGAGTGGCTTGGTAGGTGTGGCAGGGGAAGGATGATTAGGGGACTGGAGGCTAAAACATACAATGAACAGTTGCAGGAACTGGGCTTGGCTAGTCTAGTAAAGAGAAGGACCAGGGGAGACATGATAGAGGTCTTCCAATATTTGAGGGGCTGCCACAGGGAGGAAGGGGTCAAGCTATTTTCTAAAGCTCTTGTAGGCCAGACAAGGAATAATGGATGGAAACTGAACAAGAAGAGATTTAATCTGGAAATAAGGAGAAACTTTCTGACAGTGAGAACAATCAACCAATGGAACTGTTAGGAATGTAAGTCTCCTAACAGTTGGATTGGAAAATATATAAACCAGGATAGACATATATATGTGTGTGTGTGTGTGTGTGTGTTTTCTTAAGTTTTCGCAGGTACTTACATGTATGGTATTCAGCTTTGTTAGGGTATTTTCCCACATCATTGTAGTTGTGCTTTTAAAGTTGTAGCAACGTTTCGGCAGAATCTCATCTGCCATCATCAGGCTTCTTCTACAGATATATATATACTCTCTCCTTTTTAAAAAAACTTTTATTATGTTTCATCTGGGAAAGGAGGGGGAAAGTGAAACTTTGTAACACTGCCAACTAGAGGCTTGAAAATATTTTAGTTGAAGTTGAGAGAACTGTGAAAGACTCCCTTTCAAGGACACTGCAACTTGATAAGATAGAGGGAAGAGCACGGGAGAGTGTTATTACAGGTGTTCTTCTGGATTTCTATCAACAATTGAAGCTTGGCTTTGAAGTTTGTGGAGAAGAGAACTATAACAAGAGCCTTGGATAATTAAATAAAGTGCAGTGTGTTCTTTTTAATTTTTAGTTGTGTTACCCCTTCTTACCACTGTACTCTCTTCCTTTAAAAAAAAAAAATTTTTCTTTGTAATATTTCTATTTTTTCTTTTTCTTTTAAAGGGAAAGCCTCGAAATCTTTTCCTTTTCTTTTTTCATTGGGATTTTTGCTTTTTCCATCTATACTTTTGGTTTATTTTTGTGGGTTTTTTTATTTTTATTCTTGAGACCTCTTAATTGGATTAAGGTGTGAAGAACCTGAAGAAATTTTTCTCTCATCCTTTTTTTATTATTATTGGGCTTTTTTCTTTTTATTATTTTTATCTCTTTTTTTTTTTTGGATTACAATTGACTATTTTATAATTGGATTAAGGTTCAGAAAAACCTGAAGAATTTTCTCTTTCCTTTTTTCTCTTTTTTACTACCACTGGGCTTTTTACTTTTTATCACTTTTATTTCCCACCTTGCATTATAATTGGTTACTTCACTAATTGGATTAAGGTTTAAAAGAAGTAGAAGATTTTGAATCGTTCAAAATGAGTAGGAAACTCATACCTTCTGGCGCCTCATTTTCCACTTCTGCCTCCCCACCATCTGGAGGACAATGTTTAATTCAGACGATGTTAAAGCAAGATAAAGAACAAGAAAAAGTGACTCTACAGATGATCATGCAAGGAATCCAAGAACTTAAAACAAAATCAGATACTATTGAAAAGAGAATAGAGAATATTGAACAAAGAACAGAGAAAACTGATGAAAAAGTGGAGAATATTCAACAATTGATGGTGAAGTATGATGAGAGATTCCAAAAAATTGAAGAAGAAGATAAACAAAGAGATAAAAAGATTGGAGACATCGATACCAGATTAACAAGATAAGAATGGGATGTTGAATTGGGAGATGGACAGATCAGAATTTTATCAGATTTCAAAATATAGAGGAAGAAAAAGGACAAAATCTAGCTGCGATAATGATAGAAATACTGGCTGAAGCTTTGGAAATAACAAAGGAGAAGATGATGGATGGAGTAGATGAGGTATACCAAGTCTTTATAAGATATGCGATGAGAAACAATCTACCAAGAGAAGTTCACATCAGATTTACAAAAAAAGCCATTAAAACTCAAATATTACAAGTGGCAAGAGAGAAAAGTTGAAATACAAAGGCAAGGAGATTGTGGTTTTAAAACAAATACCTAGAAGAGTGAGAGAGATGAGAAGAGAATACCGATTCCTGACTAAAATGTTATTGAAAAAAGAGGTGAATTATAGATGGCTGATTCCAGAAGGACTAATGTTTACCTTGCAAGAACAGAGACATAGAATTGATTCAGTTGAGAAAGCAGAACTATTCTACCCAGAATTTTTTGGAAGGAGAGAGGAAGAGACGGAAAACGAGATTTCATTAATTGAATTCCAAGACCAAATGGAGACTGAAAAAGAAGAAGGCGCAGTAGGTGGACAGGTGGAGATCAAAGAACAACGTGAACCAAGATCTACGAGAGCTGCCAAACCTAATTACAAAATATAATCATGGAAGAGAAAAAACTGATTACAATGAATATAAATGGACTTAACTCAGCTGTTAAAAGAAGGAAATTTTTTCATAAATTAGAGAAATTAAAATTTGATATAATTTGTTTACAAGAAGTACATATTAAAAAACAATATGAACAATTGTTGGTACAGCCAAAATTAGGGAAAATATTCACTTCATTGACTCAATGTAAGAAAAGAAGAGTGGTTTTATACATTAAAGAGACTATCCCAGCAAAATTGATTGATACTGATGAAGATGGGAGAGTATTAATGGTGGAAATAATGGATAATAATATGAAAACACTCCTGATTGCAATCTATGCTCCGAATAATAAACAAGAAGAATTTTACAAAAAACTACCTATGAAAATAATTGAACTGGACTATCTTAATATAGTTATGATGGGAGATTTCAATGGAATTGTAGACAATAAACTGGACTATACAGCAATAACAACAAAGCAAAACAGAAAGACTCTCCCTAAATCTTTTTTTTAAATGATAGATGAAATAAATTTAAAAGATATATGGAGAGAAAGAAATCCTAAAATCAAACAATTTACTTTTTATTCAAATAGACACTTACCATGGTCCAGAATAGATATGATTTGGATCTCAACAGAACTAATATCTAACATTCAGGAAACAAACATTGAAACAAGTACTTGGGCAGACCACAATCCAATGACAATCAATTGGAAAGGACAAAAAAGAAGATCGAGATGGATGTTAAACAATACTATTTTAAAGGAAAAAGACTTTACACAATCGATGGAGAAAGAATTGGCCTTCTTTTTTAGAGAAAATAAAAAAGAAGATATTTCAATTCAGAATGTTTGGGACACAATGAAGGCATATGCTAGAGGCTTGATAATAGACTATATAAGGAAAAAGAACATAAGGAAAAGGCAAGCCACTAAAGTTTTAGAAGATGAGCATAAAAGACTTGAAAAAGAACTACAGAAAACGCCACAGAAAAAAGACATTAAACTAAAGTTGGACATAATTAAACATAAAATGGGTCAAATAGAGAAAGAAGAATTGGCACAGAAAATTAGAAGTGCTAAACAGAATTACTTTGAAGATGCAAATAAACCAGGTAGATGGTTAGCATATAAATTGAGAAAGGAGGAAGAATCAAGGAAAATACTACAGTTAATAGATGATCAAGGCCAAGTTTGCTATGGCAATAAAGAGAAAAAGGAAATTATTCAAGACTTCTATGGGCAACTATATAAGCAAGAGAATATTGATGAGGAAAGAGTAAAACAGTACTTACAGAATGCTAACCTACCTAAGATACCTAAAGAGACTGAAAAAATGTTAGAAAGTAATATAACAATGATTTCTTTTTAGGTGGGAAGGGGGAGTAGAACTCTTTCCCATCAGAGCGTGCTAATACCAGTAATAATATATGAAATACTAATGCTCTGAAGGTCATTTCAAAAACATCCTTTCATAGTGAGCACCTAGAAGCCAAGAAGAACATACATGCCAAATTTCAAACTTGTAGGCTTTACGGTTCTGGAGATTTAGTGATGATGTGTGTGTGGTATTTTGCTTTTATGTATATATAGATTTGATTCAAAAGAGCACTGAATGCTATTGCACACTTTTGTAATCTTCAGAAACTAAATATTAATTACCAGAAGTAAAAAATAATAAGACAAAACAGCATTGATGATGGCAGGTGGGATCAGCACAGGGCAAATCTCCTCCAAATATCTTGGGAACAACATTTTATATCTCAGAATCTTGGAAAAAATGGAGATAGATGAGGTAATTCTCTCTTTCTTCCAAATTATATTATTCTCTTCTGCTTTCTCTCTCCCCCCCCCCCCCTTTAATCTTCTAATGATCTATGGAAGATTTAGTTGTAGCACTTATTCAGCTCTCAAATTCATATGATGGAAATTTAATTACAGTAGACACATGTAATTCAAAACAAATCACAAGTGTCATCAAAGATAATGTTCTTTTCTTGATAAATATTTCAAAATTATTACACCAGATGTAATTGTTTTGTCACATTTACAATCCATTAACTTTTTTTCTCTGTCAGATAGACTTGTTTTGTCACATTTAGAATCCATTAACTTTTTTTCTCTGTCAGAAAAATCACCTGGTCTCATTGGGATCTCAGGACACAAAAATCTCTATTAGAAGCAAGTAAGTGTATGTCTTGTATTAAGAAGCAATTTGATAAAATTAACTATCCTGCAAATAAATATAATACGCTGATGAGTATACTATGTCTATTATATCAGATAACACTGGAAAACTATTTCAGTTCAGTTATCTATATATAGTGATACCCCCACCTCCAACAAAATCTCCACTGTTGAATAAATTCATAAGACCCTATAGTTCTGCAAAAGTGTCTCTGAAGATTAGTATCTTGGAACATCCTTTTAATTGTCCTGGCGATATCATCATGACTATATTGTTTAGGAATATTAGAAGGTATCCTCTATTTTGCAATAGGAAGTATTGTCTTGGTCAGGATTCTGGCATAACATGGACCTAAAATATTACCTTGGTCAATTATCTTTGTTGCGACATCATAGAACTGTGCCTCTCCTGTTCTATCAAACCTCTTAGTGGTATTCAGTACCATTAACCATAGTATGTAGGGTAAGCAATAGGAAGCAATACTTTATGGTGGCTCTACTCCTTTCTGAATAGATAATTCTACTGAGTGTGCATGTGGGAAAACTAACTGAAATCTTGCCCCACCCCTGTGGGATGGAATAGGGACCCCCCTTCAATATCTGTGAAGCCACTAGGAAAGGTCATGCAAATCTGGGGTGAGAATTATCAATACATCCCCACCTCAGGGTAGGCCAAGGATGCTGTGAAGATTCTGACCCAATATACGGAGTCAAAACAAATGCAAATTTGGAAAATGTGGATCCCTGGAGAAACAGAGTTGCTTCTTGTATCACATTACAGTCCCAAAGTTAGTCTAAGTAGGATTGCATTACCTAATTTTTATAATTACTTGGAAATTCTGCGGAACATTAATTATAATATTATCACAACAGTAATATCAGTAATTTGTTCCATGGCCAAGGTCTTTTTAAAATACAGCTTTCTCCATATTGATGCCTCCCTCAGAAGTCAATTGGCAGGATGCTGGCTAATTATTATGCAATTAAATCAGCATTCTTGAAGTGAAAGGTTGTGGAAGTCTCCTCTTATGTTCCGGAATGCAATGGGCTACAATCATGCCATGGAGATATTCTATAAAAAAATGAGTTAGCAAGAAACAACAATTCCAGAGAAAAAGAGTCACATGACATGGAAGTAGTTTAACCATTGCCATGGTGGTACAGTGGTTAGGGTGCAATACTGCAGGTTGCTTCTGCTGCCTGCCAGCTACCTGCAACTTGGCAGTTCAAATCACACCAGACTCAAGATTGACTCAGCCTTCCATCCTTCCGAGGTTGGTAAAATGAGGACCCAAAATTGTTGGAGGCAATATGCCGATTCTGTAAACTGCTTAGAGGGCTGTAAAAAACTGTGAATTGGTATATAAGCTTAAGTGCTATTGCCATTTGTCTTTCTATGTAATTTAACTGAATTACAGATTATTTGTCTTTCCATGTAATTAACTGAAATGTTGGTAGCTCCACAAAACAAAAACAGTTTTTTCCAGAAATCCATGGCTGAGTTTTATTTATGCTGAGGGCAGACTGAGAACTGAACTAATAAAATCAGTCAATCAGGGATTAGAAATAAACACAACCCATCAATCAATTCTTTCTAGCAGAGACTGAGATAATAATCTGCTTTCCTCTATGGGAGGTAGCTAATTATATAGCTGCATAAATTAGTATCTGGCCTGCAAAAGATCATTTGCACCATTGCTTTGCTACTGCAAGCTGATTGTTCTGTGATGGGCTAATGGTCAAATTTGGGTACTTCATAGCCTCTTTCTGCTCAATTTTTATACAATTCAACAATAATTTTATTTCTTTCATTCAGAATATAACAGCAGACTTATTCACTGTTTTTACCAAAAACAGAGAAATATTAGACATGATAACAAAGAAATGAGAATCCGATGAAAAGAACACAATTCCAGGCATAAGCACAAGTTGAGTTTTATTCATAGCAATGTTGATGGGAATGTTGGCGTAAATTCTCTCCAAGGAGAATGTTCCAAGTAGAATATAGAATTCAAAACAAGTATTTTTTTAATTAAGTACACACAATGTCATTTTGTTTTTGATTATATATAAATTTGGCAAGTTTTGTTCAAATGTTTTATACAAATCCAAGTTCATTGCAAATTTATAATACTCTGCACATTTCTACAACACAATCCTGAATATAGCATTTTCAGTATTTATGGCATCTGTATTTTGCAAACAAAATAATCAATCACAGCCTGGACTAAAAAATGCCCACTGCTTTAAGTTAGTGATATATAATAATAGAACAGGATATAAAGGTAGCTTTGTTAAGTGTGTGGACATTTCAGATGAGATACTAAATTGTGGGTATTAAGGGATTACAAATGTCTGTAATATGATCTGTGAATTTTAAAGAAAACCAGTCACTTTACTTAAGATGCTGGTGTTAATAATAAAGAAAACAGTGAATCACAACTACAACAGTGTAGAAGCTGCAAATGTTAATAATCATTTTTACTGAGATATCCTGTTGATTCAAAGATCTGAAGTGACTAGTGGGAGATAACTCTCACTTCCTCATTTACTGTAGCTTTACTCTACTTCTTTCCCTCTTGTTAAAGCACCTGCAATGCTGGATCTAGTTTGGAGATTGTGCTGTTAGGTCATATTGTCCTTTTTATTTGGAACTGTGCTCCAGCATTTAAAAAAATAAGAAAATTCCTTTAGTAACACCTTTTATATTGAAATATTCTTTTAATCTTGCCCAGTAATAAAATGTTAATGGAAGTGGTGTTTTTCATTAGCAATGGATAAGAATGAGAGGCAGAAAGCAAAGAGAGAACTAGCTCTTTTACAGTCCCATCAAAACCAAATATCCAATATGTATCATGTGTTCTCTTCCTGGTTTGCTTAAAAAAACCTTTCCAGTTGTTAACTGTAATACTGAGGAAAAACAAATGATTTAGTTGCAGTCATATACAAAATCATAATTGCTTGGCTCCTTTGGAATAGGTGGTGGCGCATCGGGGATCTGTATGTTCTCCAGATCCAGAAGACGCAACTTTATCTCCATACTGAGCAGAGTGTCCAAGTCGTTACGTGTCAGTTCACTCATCATATCTTTTCCAAGTAGGGCATTTAGACCATCTGTCCATACACAGTACTATCGTGGGAGGGGAAAAGAGGGAGAGTTGATTTTTATAAATGCATCTAAAATACCATGCCAAAATACCAAAATATAATTCAGTAATTATATTTTAGGGAAAATATTTTTACAATATCAAAACTTTTAACTTATAATCTAGATAACCTAGGATTTGGTTACCTAGGTAATGTGGGATTAAAATAAAACATATATCTTGTTTAAGGATGACATTATACAGCAAAAAAAATTAGGTGGTTTCAGTATAAAATCGACATATTGGGAAGAGAGAAGCAGCAGCAAAAGTGATTTGTGCTTGCAATGTCTATAGTATTTATAGACCAGAAAATAAAACACAAAGGTCACAATTAACCCAATTGGTTAAGATAAAAGGAAAATATATTATTTTAAAATATTTTAAAAGTGTTAGAATTAATACTGTGGCATACTGTGCAGACTATACAGCAATAGTGGCTATGGTCATGGAAATGAAATCAGATTTTTTTTTATAAATATTGAGATAAAACAAATCAGAATCACCATGTTATTTAGAAAAGAATCGGAATGATTTCTGCATCTGCATAGAGAGGGAAATACTGAATAACATGTTTCATCAATTCAATTATTCTCCCATTGAATTTACACAGTCTCTGAAAGGGATTTTTTTCAGCAGCTATTGAGAGGCATTGACTCTGGTTAAGGATAAGGCCCTTTGGAATTTTGGGATCATTACCAGTACAGTAAAAAAAAAAAATCTGTTTCACTATTTTTTTTAAATTAAAGAGAAGTCATATTCCTGAAGCCAATAACTCCAGAGAAACAAGGTTAGAAAAATTGTTTGAAATCATCAGCAATTCAAGATTTCAACAACAATCAAGATGATTTTAAAATCCAGAAGAAGGTGGAGCATCCTCGCTGACAGACCGTAGATCGCATCTCTCTGCGGCTATGGTCTGTGCTCTTTTGTTGGAGAGCCCCGATCATTACGATTAGGGGCCGAAGCTGCCTTGGAGGGGCAGTGGAGTAAGGGGAAGCCACAAGCCAGGTTGAGGGAGCTGCATCTCCCCTCCTGGGCTTGGTCTTCCCCGAAGACGACTGCAGCAGTGCTTTAAAATGGCCATCCCGAAGATGAGGACTCAGCTGGATTAAGATTTGTGCAGGAGGGAAGAAAGGTGGATAACATCTGAACTGGGACAATTGGGTGATGCAACTAAACAAAAGTACCCCGGGATTAAGGTAACATGGAATTTTTAAGAAAAGAAAAGTGAGCGGCGAAATTACAAAGGGACAGGAAAAAAAATATGAAAATATTTCTGGCAGCTAAGTGGGGCTTCAAACCCGGAAAGGAAGAAGCCATAACTAAAGATTTAACTAAATTGGACTAAAATGTTTTGGCAATAAACAGGCATAAAATAAAGCTGGACTTAAGATTGTGAAAAAATAATAAAATAAAGTTTACAAATTGGAGACTGGACTGTGTTGGAATATTGAGGTTCAAAAAACCCTAAATAAAAAAACAGGGGAAAAAGGTGAAGACTTTGTATAATGGAGAGTGCCAACATTTGACAAAAACTTGAACTCAACAAGTGAAAACATCCTGTTTCTGAATGAACTTGTGTGGATATAATATTAAAGAAATATTGAAACAAAGTAAGAATCTTAGAAAGTGAAAGCAGAACTAGAATAAAGAAAAAAGCAAGGAAAGACTGACTGTGCGATTGATTGATGTTTTTGGTATAGACCCTGGGCTGGAACAATTGAGAACTTTAGAAAATTGAAAGAAGAAAGAAGGAAAGTAAAAGTGTTTTTTTTGTGGACTTTAACGATCATAAAATACAAGAGTGTGTAATGATGATATCTCTTCGGGAATTAATAATGGAACTTAAAAATATGAGAGAATTACTACAGGAAAGAGGCGAATCACTTTGTTCTGTGTTAGAAAAAATGGAAATGGCAATTGAAGAACAAGAAGAGCTTCAGAGGAGGAGGAGTCGACTCAGGGAGAAGACATCTTAAATAGACAATTAACACAAAGAACGCTACAAAGAAGTGGGGAAAGAAGGAAGTTTAAAAAGTTGAGACTTAAGAAGGCAATCAAAAGGGGGAATACCTGTGAAGTTGGGAAAGACAGAAAGACCCAGCAGAAAAGGGGAAAGGAAGATATTAAGAAAGAGAGGGATATAAACTGGAATGAGAAAAGATATGGGGAAAAGAGGAGGAGGAGAAGCAGTAAGAAACAGGCGCATGAAATAAAGAAATACAGAAATAGTAAAGTGTTGAAAAGAAATGTTTTTTTCAGAGATAACGGTTGATGAATTAAAAAGGGGATTCTGCAGGGTGACAAGGGGTAATAAGAATATTTCTGCAATTAAAAACATTTAGAAAATAGGGTAATATAGATATTGATAACTCTTATTAAAAATTAAGGGGGAAAAATATGCTGCGGAATCCAAATGAAAAGATTATTGTAACTTCTTAAAAATAATGGTTTATTGGGAATCAAGATGAGGGAATAAAGGTATATTTTAACCACTGAGGTGTCACACTCAAAGCCGTAAAGGGGGGGAAACCTATACTTGTTTTTTTCTTTAGTGTTAAAACTTGTATTAATTTAGAATTTATAAAAAGAATGTGTAATGGAAAGGGAATATCACAGACTAAAGAACCAATTAAATTAATAAGTCAATATAGACTATTAAAAGCAAGGAGAGACATTGGCAACCTATTATTATTATGCAATTACATATTGTTTATCTTTATTTTTAAAATAAATATTAAAGGATTATATTTGAAATAATTGAAATGAAACAAAAAGATGTTTCGATTGAGATTAATGAAAGAGGCTAGAATTAATGTGTTTGTTTCTCTCCTTACCGAAAATTTGGAATGGAAAAGGTAATAATAGAATTAAGTATGCATATATGAATGTGTAATTGCTGTCATATTTAAGGTGATGACCTGGAAATATGTTGTCCACTAGAAAGAGATTTTTGTTTCTATGTGAAAAACTGAATAACATTTGTTTAAAAAAAAGATGATTTTAAAAGCCATTAAATGCAACTGTGAAGAAAGGTATTTAAATAAGGCAACCTAAAAATAAAGATTTAACTTATATCAGCCCATGTCCTAGTAGTTTGTTAAGTAGAAATTATAATCACCCATAGTTTTTAATCTTATAAAGGATTGTTTTATTTTCCCCTTTTTGTGAAAGCCAACAGTACATGATGTATTTTAATCTCATTTAAACTTTTTAAAAAATTATAGTTGGATGGCTGATGCACTATTTTGCCAACTTGAAAAGAAAATATTAATTACTGTTGGTTTTCTTATATTCTCAGCATCACTGAAATTTTTAGTCATTTTGAATTCCTAATTTAGTTTAAGAGATTCTGCCTTTTTGTTCAAAGTATCATTATGAATTTGCAATTTCTAGAATCTTAAAAAATGAAGCTGATCTACCTATTTCACCCCCTCCCCTTCCCAAGGAAAAAATTGGTGAAGTGCTGTTTAACTCAACTAGTGATCAGAAGGAATAATTATCTAATCGCCTTTTCATTTTTTTTTAAATACATAAATTTACCTCATGCTTGTCAGGAGCAATGAAATTTAGCTGTCCATTTGAATCAAATAGTATAGAGAAAGCAAGTTCAAGCACCTCCTGAAAAAACAATAATAAAGTAAAAAAAGAGACTATAGTTGTATTTCTTAGTCTCAATTCATATCCATATATTTGTGTGTCTTGTGTGCATTTTAAAAAAGATATGTTTCAAAAGATGTCTAAATGGCAAATAATTACTATAATTGTACATCTGATGGCTCAATATAACATTAAAAATCGATACCACTAACTACATTGAGTTATCTCTATAATATTAAAAAAGAATTTTTGAACATAGTAACACAGTCACTATGTCACTGCTTATAAATTGTAAAATAAAAAAGAAAGGAAAGAAAAAAAAGAAAAACATTTCTAAAAACAATGTTTTCTGACTTCCAACTTTGTTTTCCCACCAACTTGTATTATTTATTAATATAAAATTTAAAAATCCAGCTCTAAATGTTTATATTTGCCTTGCTGCATAACATGTGTGAATATATGTGTATATATGGAAGTCATTTTTTCTTGAGTTTAGTCAAATTTCTATTTTGTATGTTATGTTATTATTGCCAATTCCACACATTCTCCAAGTTTAAATTCCAGATCAGATACAGTTAATACCACATTTTCACATAATTTTGAGCTGTGCTAATCTGCCTTTCTTCTTCACCGCTGAAAGATTACATAAGAGGAATTGAGTAAGTTCTGGGTTATTCCTAGGAAGAAACTTTTTGCTATACAAGTAGAAATCTAACTGAAACATTAAATTCAAGTCATGCATTTCTACATACAGAGTAAGAAAAAAATAAAAAGATGTTTTTGTGTGTAAATTTCTGTGTGAGGAAATTCAAGGCCTACAGATATAACTATATTTCGGGAAGCATTTTGTTTCCTCCATTACAATGTATTTTATGAACTTTTGATCTATTTTTAAAATTTAAAACGTTCCCAATTGAAAGAGAAAACAATGAGAACAATCTTCTCTTTCTTGGAGCTCTTTTACATATCCAGAAGAATTATATGGCATATCCAGGGGTGGGATTCAAATGTCTTAACAACCGGTTCTGTGGGCATGGCCTAATTTGTGGGCGTGGCTTGAGGGTCACATGATGGCCAGGCATGGCTTGGTGGTCATGTGACTGTGTGGGCATGACCAACTCAATGTCACTCACGTCAAGGGATGCCTCTCCTTGTCTTGCCACTCCCCTCCCAGCCATTCCTTATCACACCCAGCCTCAACTTATCTATAGTTTTGTAAAAATGTTGTTCACCTTTTTTTTGACTTTATTATCTACATACTATAGATGTACTTTCATGGACCACTGAAAGGAGGAAATGGCTCACATGCTTTGCCCAAGAGGGTGATAGGCAACAGGCTTTTAGGGAGCTGCCAGAAAGAGGTGGGGGCAATGTATTTCCCAAAGCACCAGAAGGCAAACAAGAAGCAATGAATGGAAACTGAACAACGAGAGAAGCAAACTAAGACTAAGGAGGAACTTCCTGACAATGAGAACAATTAATCAGTGGAACTGCTTGTCTCCAGAAGTTCTGGGTGCTCAATTACTGGAAGTTTTTAAGAAAAGACTGGACAGCCATATCTCTGAAATGGTATATTCCTCCCAAGATCCCTTCTAAGTGTTATTCTGTTACTCTGACAGCTTTCCCAGGATCTCTACTCAGAGTTTGGCGTCCTTGGTTTTCCTGCCTGAGCAGGGGGTTGGACTAGAAGACCTCCAAAGTCCCTTTGAACTCTGTTAACACACATGTATTTATGCTCTGGATTATAGACATTGAATGCATGTATTGTAAACCCTGAAAAATACCTGGGCAAAAGAAAGGCAGTAAAAACACTAGGTGTAGGGACAGCATAAAAAATTAATATATGATAAGTAATGAAACAATTAAAAATAATAATACAGAGTTCTCCCCCCTTCCTATTTCTTTTTCTTTCTTTCTCTTTCTTTCTTTGTCTCTTTCTGTCTTTCTCTCCCTCTTTCTTTTTTTTTCTTTTTTTTCTTTGTCTCTCTCTCTCTCACACACACACACACATTACAGTATATGAAAGGTATATCTCTCTCTTCCTATTTCTTTTTTCTTTCTTCCTTTCTCTTTTCTTTCTCTCTCTCTCTATCACACACATACACACACCACACACATTCTCTCTCTCTCCCTTCCTTCCTATTTCTTTTTCTTTCTTTCCTCCTTTCTTTGTCTCTTTCTTTCTTTCTTTCTTTCTTTCTTTCTTTCTTTCTTTCTTTCTTTCTTTTTTTCTTTCTTTCTTTCTTTCTTTCTCTGCCTTCCTCTTTCTTGCTTGCTTTTTCTTCTCTCTCTCTCTCTCTCTCTCACACACACACACACACACACACGTACGTGTGTGCAAGTGATGTCCCTGGCCTTTTGCACGGCCAACCACACAAAACAGTGCAAATTCACCACAAAGCAACCCAGCCAATAGATGCAATTCCTGGCCCTTCCCTTCCCCTCCCCCAGCTAAGTTTCCAGAATCCTTCACACCAGCAATCCTCCACATCTCCCCAGTGGGGACAGGAATGCATCTCCCTGCTTAGGATGTGGCTCCTTCCTACAGGGGAGCTACAGAGGAGCTAGGGGGAGGCCACGCACCGGCTCTTTTACCTGCTGATCTCAGCAAAAGGAAAAGCGTGCCCTCACAATCTCATGCCTGCAGCCTGCAGGGTATGGAAAACGCATGCCTGAGGTGAAGGAGCAGTCCTTCTTAACAAGCTCCAAACTGATGCTGCTGCTGCAAGCCACAAACCCAGGCTAGAAACAGTTTTTTGGAGTTTAATAGCCATGCGTTTTCAAGCCGCTTCTTTAAACTGCTCCAAGCCTGCATTTCTCATGGATGCTGGAAGTTTTCTTTCTTTCTTTCTTTCTTTCTTTCTTTCTTTCTTTCTTTCTTTCTTTCTTTCTTTCTTTCTTTCTTTCTTTCTTTCTTTCTTTCTTTCTTTCTTCCTATTTTTTTCTTTCTTTCTATATTTCTTTCTTTCCCTTCCTCTTTCTTTCTTGCTTTCTTCCTTCCTTGCCCTTCCTTCCTTCCTTCCTTCCTTCCTTCTCTTTCACACACACAAAAAAACACACCAAACTTTTCCTCACGACACACACACACACACACACACACACACACACACACACGATCTGGGATGATAACAGATAACAGATAATCAGAGTTGGAGAGACCTTACACCATTTCTGACAGATGGCAGTCCAATCTCTTCTTGAAAGTCTCAACTGATGGTGCTCCCACAACTTCTGAGGGCAAGGTGTTCCATTGGTTGATTGTTCTCACAATCAAAAAGTTCTCACACTGTCAGAAAGTTTCTCCTTATTTCCAGGTTAAATCTCTCCTTGTTTACTTTCCAACCATTATTCCTTGTCTGGCCTACAGGTGATTTAGAAAATAGCTTGACCCCTTCCTCTCTGTGGCAGCCCCTCAAATATTGGAAGACTGCTATCATGTCTCCCCTGGTCTTTCTCTTTACTAGATGAGCCAAGCACAGTTCCTATAACCATTCTTCATATGTTTTAGTCTCCAGTCCCCTAATCATCCTGATTGCTCTTCTATGTACTTCTTCTAGAGTCTCAACATCTTTTCTGTAATGTGGTGAACAAAACTGGATGCAGTACTCTAGGTGTGGTCTTACTAAGGCTTTATAGAGTGGTATTAGTAGAACTGATCTGGCAAGCTCCAGAGCAGCGGGCAGTGGAAGAATGAAAAAGGAGCAGCCCCGGCCCCCAGAACAATCATCTTCCCTCCCTTTCAGTGGGGGCCGGGGGGGGCGGTTGTGGGAAGTAGCCCCAGAATTTTCCAGCCTCCCTTTCGAGGCACCTCCATCACCCCTCTCAGGCTCAGGCTCAGCCCTCATGTCAAGAAGCAAGCAGCCAGGTGGGAGGAGGCCCAACACGGATGCAAGGGGGGGAGACCTGTGGAGGACAGGGTGAGGCCTGGGGAGCTACGCGGAGGCCCACGGAGGGCTGGGCAAGGCCCGGGGGTGGGGAGAAGTGCTAGCGTGACTCACAGGCTTACCTGTGAGCAGATAGGAGCCATTTCCCAAAGGGAGGGGGACTTGCAAGCTTTTCGCTCTGCTGCAGCAAAAGGCAGGCAGCAATGGCTGGCCTGGCAGGTGTGCAAAAGCAGACTGCAGGCATGTCACGCATGTGCATGATGTTGCGCATGCACAATAGGGAGTGACTGGGCAGGGAGTGGATAAGCAGGCAGAGAGGGACGGGGCGAGCCAGAGGCTCGATTTACCGGTTCTCCGAACTACTGGGAACCATAACAGCCCATTCTACCGAACCAGTGTGAACTGGTAGAATCCTACCCCTGGGCATATTCCTTCTCAGAATTGCAACAAAAAAGATGATGGATATGAATTCCTATTGAAAACTCTATGCCTATATTTTAAAAAAATGAATAAGAGACAGAGCAAGAGCTATATTGTCATAGTACAGAAAAGAGGAATTAAAAGACACTTCTACTGTCTCATCACTAGGAATTTTCTGATGTGTCCTACTAGCATGGTGTTCATCTGACTTACTTATCTGTTCTAGCTATATGTACCATTTCTTTTGTAAAACTCTTATTCCTTTATCTCCTACATTAGTCAAACAATCTGAACAGTGTCACATTGTATTTAAGTGTTAAGAACAGTTCTATCCTAACTTTTAAATTGAGGAAAATTCATTCATTCAGTCCCTGGCCATTATGGCCCCTGGAAAGTTTTATCCTTTTTTTCCTGAATGTGCACAAGTTCATAAATTACTCTATATCCAACACTAGTCTTGAAGCTGAAAGATGTTCTGAAGAAAGTTGTATCTATCTTTACTAGGGAAATTTCTTGAACAGTTTCTTGAGCGTTGTAATTTAAGGAATTACTGTCCTGGTGTGCTTCAATTAGGGATTTTTTAAAAAAAAATTCAAGATTTCTTTCCCTCATTTTTTTTGCCAAAAAGATATTGGGGAATAAGCAAAGTTAAATAAAATTAAAAATCTAGTTAAAATTAAATCAATGCATCTTTGATTTTAATGCCTATTTAAGGAATAGACAGCTGAGGTTTTTATTTTGTAGATTTTGTGTGTGTGTGTGTGTGTGTGTGTGTGTGTGTGTTCTTTTTGCAAAAATCAATTTAAAAGGTTAGGCAATTGAAAAAAACTTTAAAAAAACATAAAAAGATGGAACAAGATGTAATTAATTATGAAGATTAGTACACAGATCAAGTGACTAAGGCAGTATTACAAATAGTTTCCATCTATTTGTTGCTAATTTTTCCTGTTGAAAAAAATGAAAATTAGCTATTGGCAAATGAAAATACTTCATTTTCTGCTCATAGTAGCACATTTCTGCTATCGCCAAGGCCTTAATATGAAAATAGTTGCTAAGCAAGAAAAGCATGTTAGTAAAGTTCTTTTTGGAAGCTCTGTTTAGCCGTAACCAGACAATCGGTGACTTATTGGAACATCATTTCATATTTAATTAGTTAAACAGAGAAATGAGTGACCCTAAGTGGGCAAAAAAGTAGCAGGAGTGAGAATGATCTCCAACTGCCTTCTGGCTTCACCATTGAATTTCTTTGAGGGAAGCTGGTAGGTAGTATTGCAACTATTCATTCCTTTCTCAAATTCCTACCAGCTTCCCCATTTAATTTGCTTGTGAAAAGCTTTCAAGTCAGTGGAGAAGCTGGGAGAAAATTGCAAGTTCAAGCCGGTCCTTGACCAGTGGGGAGGGAATGAATGTTTGTGCTGTGATGCAACATGGATCTGGAGCAAGGGATTCTTTTTTTTTAATAAAGTTTTTTATTTTTATATTTCAAGAACATCTCTTTTGGTGAACAGCATGGTTCCAGGTTTTACATTTCCATACAAACATGAACTTAGTTACCTATTCATCTTTCACATTCAGTTTTATATCACATCATTACATTACATAATTTCTATAAATTTTCTCAAATATCTTTATATTCTTCTCACTTATTGATATGAATATTTTCTATTCATATCTTAGCTTATTTCATTTTTCTTGTAATATTATCGTATTTTCTTTATATAATGTTTAAAATTCTTACTTCTTGTTCTTTATTCATTATACTTTTATACTTTTATCTGTCACATTTGCAATTTCATCGCATAATCTTATTTCATTATTCAAAACATTCCATCCTAATTCTAATATAAAAAACCCTCCCCCTTTAATTACTAATTTGAGTGTACCACCCCTTTGTCTTATACATCATTCAATTAATTCCATTTAATTTATAATAATGATTTATCATAATATGATCACTTTTTAGTTATCCCTTTGTAAGTTAGCAGCAATAATCTCCTAATTACTACATAACACACATATATTTTAAGCCGAATTCTACATGGTATTTCTCCCCTTAATTACTTAAATACATTAATCTATTAATATAATCTAATATACTCTTAAATACATTAATCTATTCAATTAATCATAAAAACTAATCTTTTTATAACAATCCTCATAGTTCATTTTAACTATATTCTTAATTTTATTAAACTTATTTAGTATATTTATCATAACTTCCCAATTTCACATTTATACAAATTATATCTATGTGTAATTTAACAATAACAAATAGTCCAATAACAAAAAAAAAACATCAGTTCCAATCTTTTCATTTTTAAAGTCTATATTTTTATACATCACAACAAATTACTATTACTTCAAATGCATTTATATTACAACACGTTACCTTGCAGAATCCCCTTCCTTATTCCTAGTCTACCCATCATCTCTATGTCTCCTAACTAAACAATTTCTTTTCATTCTTGTTGGATTTCCCTATCTCCTTCTTTTCTGGTCCTTTCTCTAATTGCCTCTTTTTCCTTCATTTCTTACTCCAGTTTTTATCCCCCTCCCTCTTTAAAGCTCTCTTCTGCAATTCCCTTTTCTGCTGTTTCCTTTTTCTTTGTTTGGTTTTCCTTTTTAATTATCTCCTCAAACCTCCAAGTTTTAATTTTCATTTGTTTTTCCTTTCGCTTTGGTGTTCATTGTTCGTTTGCTCTGTTTGTCTTTTCTTTAATCAGCTCCCCCCCCTTCTGGCACTCCTTGTTGTTCTTTATTCTCCAAAATCACCATTTCTATTAGTTGTAAGGCAATACAGCATGATTCATTTCTTTCATGTAATATTTCCTTCATGTTTCTGAGTTCCATTTTTATTTCCAAAAAAATTCTGCCATTTTTATACTCTTCTTTTCAGTTTTCTTTATTCCTTTCTTTATTATATAAATCCAAACTAATTGTCCAGTACTTTAATTCAACCCACATTTTTAATATTTATTTCCAACGATCAGTTTCTGTTAATTCTTCTTTGAATTTTCTCCAAAATCATCAAATAATCCAATATCCATAAATTAGAGTTGTGCCAAAATCACCAAAAAATCTCAAGGTAATTTCTTTACTCTTCTTTCGTTTATTTTAAAATTCTGTATTTTCACTTTTCAGGGTTTCTATTTTATTGTAACAAAGTTCCTCTTATTTTGTATCAATTTCCACTTTTGAAAGAGCCAGGCACTTTTTAAAGGGTCACTAAAAATTTTCCTTTACCATTAAGTGGCATTCTCTGTTATGTCCAAGCTCCACCCTTTTTCCCCCACTTTCTTTTCTCTGTTTAGGGCTTTTAAGTTTCAAAAATCCAATAAATCCAATTATCAATTACTGTTTTTTCTGACACATTCAAGTTCAGCTTTTAATTATGCCTGTTTAGTGCCAAATTCATATGTTTTAACAATTAAAACAGGTATTTTCTTCTGGCTTCCTCCTTGAATTTAACTCCTTTTAAAGTTCAAAGCCACTTTCAGCTGTCAATTTTTCTTTTCACTTTCTCTGGCCACCATTTTCACTGCCTTTCTTAAACGTTTTCTTAGTATCTTAATTCCAGGGTACCTTTATATCCAGATGTTGCATCTGATTAGCCCAGTCTTCACACTGTCTATTTCTTCACCACTCCAGCACAATCTCTGTCCCAGTTATCTCTCCTTCTTCAGAGTGGCCATACTGGCCACTGCTACAGCCTGTCTTCAGAGGGAATATGCCTAGCCATGGAGGGGAGATGCGGCTCCCCCGCGACCAACTGGCAGTGTCCCCCTTCTTTATCACCCCTGCAGGGTGGTTCTGGCCTCATTCAGAACCCTCCAATGGGGAGAGCACGGACCAAAGCCGCACACGATCATGGTCTTCGGTTTGTCCACAAAGGAAACGCCACCAGAAGTCCTGAAGCAAGGGATTCTTGGGTAGAGCAGGTTGGGAAGGATACACAGGGAAGTGTGAGGATGTTATGTCACTGGAAAGAATGCATGGGAATGTGAGAATTGCCACACGTATCAGGAATGGCAGGCAGGGTTGCAACATGGAAAGGTGCATGAGGGTATGCAAGAGGTACTCATATTGGGAAGTGTGTATGAGGTGTGATTTGGTGGGAGGATATATGGGAATGCACAAGAAGCACTGTGGGCCAGCTTCGGTTAGAAAAAAATGAGTGAAGGGCATGAGAAATGCTACCTACTTGGGGATATGGCACAGGTTAGAGGAGCAGGAATTGGCATAGTGAGTGGTGGGAAGTATGTGTGGATGGGGAAGTCTTATCTGAGCAACTTAATGATCTGGATTGACTGTCAGGGAGCACTGGAAATGGCAATGATGTCACCTTGGCTGACTGCAACAAAGTGGTACATTGAAGCAGCAGCAGCAGTAGCAGCAGCACGGAGGTGCTAAAGTGGGCACAATTTCCCCAAATTTCAGTCCCACAGAAGTGATGGGTTCCAGTGTTCTGTCAGTTAGCCCATTTGAGGTATCTTGATTCAAAAAATTGTGTCTCTTCTCCCAATTGAAGGTTACAAACAGACATGAGAGTTTTAGTAGTATGTAGATAGAATGAATTAACTGTATTTTGGAGAAAGGATGATAAGCTTATTACCTTAAGATGACAGGTTCTTTTATATCTGGGATTATGTGTGACTTAAAATGGCCAAATATACATTAGAGACTTTAGGTCCAATTTCCTTTCAATAATTCAATTTTGACATCAATGGCACTTAAACACAGCCTGTCCATAATTTATCTAATGATGAACTTCTGGGAATATTGCATTGCATGAATATTTTATTGTACTAGATATCAACTAACAGAGCTTTGCATACTGGGAATAAATGGGTTTTATGGAGAGATGTTATTCCATTACTAAATGTGACTAAAGTCTCTGAGCATTTGAGATAGGTGAATGAACAAATTAAAAAAGAACAATTAAAATGAACTGTGCAAACTCTTTTTAGCAGAAGGAACAACAGGCACTTTTGTCAAAACCCTACAGCTAAAGAGTTTCTGGATGTAACTTAAAATATTACCTTGTTTTGTTTAAGGGCTCCCTTCTCTTTCATGTGAGGACAGTCCTTCCCTGTAACAATTGCTTTTATATCTGCCACAGGCACTGTATCAGATAAGAAAAAAAAAGGAATGTTAGAAGTTACAGAGAGCACTTGTCATCAAAGAGGCAAAATGGAAATGTTGAAGTTGTGTCCAACCCATTGTGACCCCATGAAATGAAAGTACTGTAGTGTTAAAAATGACATCCCTAATACCAGGTGAAATATCTGGTGTGTGAAGAAATCAATTGATTTAGCTGCTCATCTCACTATTATATAGGCACTTGCAAAAAACACAAAATACATA
Source organism: Pseudonaja textilis (assembly GCF_049901715.1). Lineage (NCBI taxonomy): Eukaryota > Metazoa > Chordata > Lepidosauria > Squamata > Elapidae > Pseudonaja > Pseudonaja textilis. The sequence goes on from NC_142008.1 coordinate 66,501,384, forward strand.
ATATAAAATAAAAACAAAAATGCACACAGTAATTTCCACACATGATCTAACCTATTATTCATACAAACATGCAACCCGTTGAGCAGCTAGCAGGTGAAAGGCTAGATATTTCAAATTTACTCCCCCGGATGCCTCTGCAAGGTTAACACATTTTGGTTCCACCTCTTTGCCTTGGAGCAGAAATCAATTTCTGCTGCCATTAGTTATTTTGCATATCTGGAATAAACCTCTCAAACTTCTTGATGTGGTACTGGTAAATCACCCACACTCTGTATTACTTTCTGGCAAATTAAAGGGAAGCAAGAGAGAGAAATGAGATTTTGGAGACAGATCAGTCTTATAGAAGATATATCAAATTAATCTTTGTTATGACAAGAAAAAAATGGGAATGTAAAAATCCATTTTCAGTATTAAGCATCACCAACAATATACTTTAAAGGCAAAGGACATAAAATCATAGAACTATTTAAATTGCATGCTGTGTCTTGGCACACCACTATGGTGATAGTTTGTTTTTATTTAGAGAAAGGTCACTGTCAGGAAGTTCCTCTCCCATAAATGCAAAAATATTGAGCTTGTGTACTTACAGATGATAAATACCAGCAATAAAGCATTAGACTTTAATGTTAGAGTTTATTGCAGAAATCAGATCCAGAAAGCACACACAAATGATTGATTCAGTAGGATTCATTAACTTCTTTATACACATAATAATATATTAGTAAATGTACAATACTGTCAGAGTATACTCATTAACTGGCAGAGAAATGATTAACAAAGTCAGCAAGTGAGTAAGAATGGCAACAGACCAGCCAATGGGAGCTGACAGCCTGGGTATGGTTTGGCTCTGTGTGCTTTGCTGAGAATTGAAAGTGAAACTAACTTGCTTGCTGGCTAAAATTTATTTTTTATTTATTTTGATTTGTCAATTGCTTACAAGATAATAGGTATAAGTATATACATAGTTATGAATACATAAAATGGGTACATATAAGAAAAATAAAAGAAACAATAGGACAGGGACAGTAGGTATGTTGATGCGCTTATGCATGCCCCCTACAGACCTCTTAGGAAAGGGGTGAGGTCAATAGTAGGCAGTCTAAGGTTAAAGTTTTTGGGGTTTGGGGAAGAAACCACAGCGTCAGGTAGAGTATTCCAGACATTGACCACTCTGTTGCTGAAGTTGTATTTCCGGCAATCAAGTTTGGTGCAGTTAACCTTGAGTTTGTATCTATTGTGTGCTCTTGTGTTGTTATGGTTTAAGCTGAAGTATTCTCATTGACAGTCATTGCAATGTATGATTTTATATACCATACTTAGATCAGACCGAAGACAGCGTAATTCCAGGTTTTCTAGGTCTAGAATTTCAAGTCTGGTGGCATAAGGTATTCTACAATGAGTAGGGGAGTGGAGAACTCTTCTTGTGAAATATTTCTGGACTTTCTCAACTGTGCTAATGTCAGATACGTAATGTGGGTTCCAAACTGATGAGCTGTATTCGAGTATTGGTCTAGCAAATGTTTTGTAGTTAGTACTGTGATATTACCAGAGAAAAAACTACGTAGGATTAGGTTAACAACTCTTAATGCCTTTTTGGCTATGTAGTTACAGTGGGCTCTAGCACTTAAATCATTAGAGATGTGTATTCCAAGGTCCTTTACAGAGCTTGGATCATCAACAAGGTCTTGGCTATTCAGCTTGTATTTTATTTTCTGATTTTTTTTTGCCAATATGTAAGACAGAGCATTTATTTGTTGAGATTTGAAGTTGACATTTGTTTGACCATTCTGATAAATGGTCAAGATCTTTTTTAAGGGTAGTAGCATTGTCTGTGGCATTGAATAGGTTTACATCATCAGCAAAGACAACACAGTTGCTCTTAATGTGATCACAGAGGTCATTTATGTAGAGTATGAAGAGAGTTGGTCCTAGAATACTGCCTTGGGGAACACCACTGTGGACAGGTACAGAATTTGATAGGACACTCCCAATTTTGACCACTTGTTGTCTGTTTGACAGGAATGCTTCTATCCAGTTTTGCGGTTGTCCAGAGATACCATAAGATTTTATTTTTAGGAGTAGTTTGTCGTGTACCACTGAATCAAAGGTTTACAGAAGTCTATGTAGATTGCGTCTACTGTTTTGCCCTGATCGAGTTGTGTAGTCCATATATTTTTGCAGTGTAAGAGCTGCAGATTACAGGATAGTTTTTTTCTGAAACCAAATTGTTTATTAGAGAGTAGGTAGTTTGTCTCTAAGTGGAGGATAATGGATTGGTTAATAATTGATTCCATGAGTTTACAGGTAACGCAGCATAAGGAGATTGGTCTGTAATTTTCAACTAGGCTGGGATCTCCCTTTTTGAAGATGGGGATGACTGTGGCTTGTGATCATATGTTAGGCAAGGAGGTGGTCCTGAAAGATTTTTCAAAGGTTATGTTTAGAGGTTCGGCTATGGCAGTGGATAGCTTTTTTAAGAAGTAGGCACATATTCCATCCGGTCCAATAGATAGAGATGGTTTTAGATTGCATAGTGCTTTTTCAACGTTGTCTTCTGTTAAATCGATATGTATTAGATCATTGTAGTTTTCTGTGGTTCGGCTAGGAAATATTGGGCATGATCCATTGCTGTTTACAAATATTGAGCCAAAGAATGTGTTAAAGAGGTTGGCTTTAATGGTGTCGTCGTTGCAGTCTTTACCATTAGATCCTTTCAGGGGTGGGATGGACCTTGAGTCTTTTAGTTTGCTGTTTACAAAGTTTTAAAAAGTGCGGGTGGAATTGGTGCATAGAAGGTTTTCCTCTTGTTTAATGTGATAATTGGTGCATTCAGTGTTTATCTGATGGCATAAATTTTTATATCGGCTTTTGAAGATGGCAATGTGACCAGATTTGTTTTTCTGCCAGAGTGATCTCTTTTTGGATTGAAGTTTCCTTATTGTTATGGGTAATCTGTTTTTGTTTTGGGAGTTGTTATTGGTACATATAGTGTGATGACTCTTTTGATTTCAAGTAAAAATATGTTGTAATGGTCTTCAACAGTATTGCATCCCGTGAATAGAGATTGCCAATCAAGGGATGAGAGATCATTGCCTATAAGATCATAGTAGCCTCTTTTGAAGTTATAATTGGGGATTCCGTCGTTGTGATGATTAGTAGTTAGTAGTGTATTTAGCTTGTTTGCATGTTCTATGTCATAATCAGGGGGCTCTGTAACATAGTAAGAATCAAAATGTGATATTTAAGGATAGTTCACAGATGATGGTTTCAGGAAGAGCAAGCTCCTGGGTAACTTGGATGTTTTTTAGATGTAAGGACTTTTTATAGAAGATAGCAACACCACCTCCTCTATGAATTTCATGATCTGATCGGTAAACATGATAGTCTCTTACTGTGGTAATGGAGTCAGGGAGAGATGAGTTGAGCCATGTTTCACAGAGAAATATAATGTCGAATTTAGCCATATTTAATAAGAGGAGAAATTCAGGTATTTTATTTACAAGGCTTCTTGCATTGAGTAGCTTGCGCTTAAGGCCAATTGTGGCTGGAATAGAGGTAGTTAGCGGGATGCATGCCTAGTTTTGAATGATGTTAGATTGGATGGGGTTGGATGCGGAGTTGTGGGTTGTGTGACTTTCTTTTGATGCAATCAGTTCTGTAGTCAATGTATAGGTCCTTTTCTCCATTGTCCAGACGGTTTTTGAGTTCTGCGCGGAGTTCACGGGAGCGGATTCTTTGCAGTAAGGATAAGTCTGGTCTTGAGCGAAGTTTTCTGTGGTTGGGATTGGTTTTTGCAATGGCATTTATTGTATGAATGAATATGCATTTGCTGGACTCATTTTTGCATTCAACTCTACCAAATCTTGGGGCCAAAGAGCCATCATTGTATTTGTACCCATGGACATCTCTGGTTATTTCAATGATATCTTCAGGAGGGATGTTTGTTGTATTTGAGTTGCTTATGATATCATGAACTTGGGTGATATCATCTGATTCGTTGGTGTCTTCGAGACCAAATAAGATGGCATTTGGACATTTCTGTTAACATTCCATGGTGTCTCTGATGAGTAAGGAGATACTATTTGTGGAATTATTTGAAGGGATAGTAATTGTTTGTGGCTGTGGCTTGGTGGTTATTTTTGTTGTAGTTGTGATTGTAGTTGAGGTAGTGGTTGTGGTTGTTGTGGGATTTGATTTTGAGCTGATAGGTACTTATCCGTGCTGTATTTTTTTTCAAGAGAAATTAGAATTTGCTTGTATAATTTCAAAACATGTTGCTAAGCGTTCTTCTATTGAGTGAATGAGTGATTCTATGCTTTCAATTCTGTCAGGTAGGGTACTCAGTTTGTTTAGCTTAGGAGAACATGATGGACATAGATAAAAGAATGTATCTGAATCTTTAACCATATCAACTAGGCTTTTGTTTGTGTTTAAGCAGGCAGGGTGGGTTAGATTATCGCATAGGCAGCATTTGATGTAAATTTCACTTTCATTGATGGTTTCAAGACATTTGAAACATGTGCAGGAGTCTGGGAGGTCATTGCTAGAGATATTTTTCTTTTGTTTTGGTTTGGAGGTTTTGTCTGGCATGGTCAATGGCAATAGTACAATAATCAATTACAATTGCTAGTTAATGTGATAGGTAGACAGTTACTTCATGAATGTTGTAATTAATAAATGTTAATTGATATGTTAGAGAACAAATCAAAAGTAAGGTTACTTATTACTAAAAATCAATCAATCAATCAATTGGCTATTCAAATCACTCTAATCAAATAATTTTGCTAAGCAACAAACAGCCTAATTTATTATAGTAATTACTAAACACACTGGTCAATTAAATTCACTAAATCACTGATTTTACTAATCAGATATTCAGTAATTACACTATATGCACTAAACACTAAATCATACTAAGCAATAAAAACAATAAATCAATTGATCATTTGATAAAAATTATTTTAAAGAAATTGATTTTTTGAGATAATGAAAGTAATGAAGTAGTATGAAATAGTATTAAGAGTTGGTAAGTAAAGGGTTAATGCTTTGCTTTGTTTTGCTTAGCTGTTGCTGATATCTGAGAACAGGTTTATAACCCTTGATAAACTGGCAGGAGGTCTCTTTTCCTGGGCTGTTTGAAAACAATCAATGAGCAAGGGTTTACACTCTCTTATTTGTTTGTAGATTGAGTTTTTGAGATGGTAAAGATGCAAAGATGTTGAAGGGGAGATCTCTGGCCCCTTCTTCAGCAGAGATAAAGAGAACAATTCACTGGGAGGCAACAGGAAACTTTTTGTTTTGTTTTCCCTTGATGAATGGGATTTCTGGCCCCCTCCTAGTTAATTTAAATATACTTTCAAAGTTTGTTGCTTTTAAGAGAAAGAGAAAGAAAGATAGTCTTGCACTGGCAATTTGAACAGTTTATATTTTTACTATGTAGACTCAGATTTGTATTGAGCATTCGCTCCTGGCTTCAATATACTTCTGCTTCTATCACAGAAAATAAAATTGCTTCCAATCTTCACAGGAGTTCAGTTATAACAATACTTCCCTACTTATTGAAATTCCAAAGTTACTGTCCTTTTAAAGAGGAAGTCCGGATTAGCAATTTGGTGAAAAGGGAAGAGGGAAGGAGGGGCGGCAGGGAGGGAAGCAGTCTGTTTTACACCCTGGCTGCAAACATCTGAAGACCGACTCACAGCTCCCGGTGCTCACCGCCCTGCAAGGATGGGATGAATCTCACCATCTCACCATCCTGCAAAGATGATCGTTGAGCCCCCGGTACTGGCAAGACCCACCGCCTTACCTTCTAGTAAGGATGGGTCAAGTCGCTGATTGTTGAGTGCTTTTGAATAGAGCGCTCCCGAACTTAGTGCCCACCGAGGAATGAGTTCTTTACGGGCGTGCTGGTCAAAGTTGGGAGGAATCAGAGATCTCCAAGTACTTTTGAATTGAGCATTTGCTGAGGAATGGAGCTCTTTTCTGGCTTGCGGGCAAGTCTTGGGTGTTAGGTTTTCCACCTCGCCGGCTAGACCCACAGGGATTAGAGGGCTTGTCGCCTGGCACTGCCTGTGCCCACTGAGCTCCTCATGCTGCCTCTACTGCTGCCGCCATCTTGAGCTTGGTTAGTTGAATATTGCTCAGAGCAACCCTGGTTCTACAGTATCATAGAATAAGAACAGCGCAGAAGAAAAGCAATAGCAGGACGGATGGATGGATGGATGGAAGGAAGGAAGGAAGGAAGGAAGGAAGGAAGGAAGGAAGGAAGGAAGGAAGGAAGGAAGGAAACACCCTACTGAGGGCTGCAGAATCATGCAGCCTTTAATGTTTCAGATTGGTGACCCTTCCTAGACCCAACGGATGCTTCTTATTGTATCTACAGTATATGAGTTTCAGTCCCAAAGATGCTCCTTCTCCCCAGGAGCCCAACCTTCAATTCTGGATGAATACTTCTGTACCCTTTCAGTCTTTGTTCCTCAACATCCTTCTTACATTGGATCACAAGATATTGAGCCAGATCAGAACCAAGAACAACAGTTGCAGTTATGCTGCAACGGTCATTTAGTGACTTTGAATGGTCACAAAATAAACTGTTGTAAGTCAAGAATTACCTGTACAAAAATACAAAAAGCTTCTTTGCTTACAAAAAACTGCCCTAAATACCAATCATTAGATTAAAAATACCTGCAAGCCAGAGTTACAAATCAGGCAGGGTGCTAGAGCACCTTGAGGAATGAAAATATTTAAAATGCAGAGATAACTATCAAACAGCCAACTCTTGCTCATAAAGTGAAACCCTTTAGCAGAGAGGTCATTTAAGCTCTCCAGAAAAGCATACCATGGAAAAGTAATCCTTAGATCCATTTGCACCATTTAAAAATACCCGCTGGTCTCACTCACCTCACAAGATATCCTAAGGAAATCACCCAGATTTAAGGAAAGGTCACATGCCCCCCAGAAAGGCAGTAAAAATAAATAAATGCCAAGCTTGCATCCTGCCTCTTGGAAGTATACCCCAAAAGAACAGTGCCAGATAGTATTAAAGCAGTGAAGGAAGAGCCCCCTCCCCAAATAGAAAAAGAAACCATGAGGCAACAAAAAATTCAAACACAATACAAATAATTAAATCACAACAGTAGCTGTTAATTGTTGAAGCTGAATAGGGAAATTTATCCCATCAATAAACACAGGATTAAACTTCACCAAGCACTGAATTAAGCTTCACCAAAAAACAGTTTTAGATGAAAACTCAGAAAGGGTATGTCAACTCACGTTTGAATGTCAATCCTTCTAGCTAGCCAAGAAGCCTTCCTGAATGTCACTCATCTTGGTTCCCTGTCACTAAAAGTGTTGCTTCATTATTCAATGATTTCTTCAAAGTGCTAATTGTCCAGGGAAGTATTTCCTCCCAACAGTGTAAAAATCTTAAAACAACCCCTCCCCTTTAGGAAAGCCAAGCCTCACAAGCTCCAGAAACAGCAAGTCTAGGCTGTCTGCCAAGAATGTAATAAGGGTGGAAAAAATCAAACGGAGATTGCTTCTAACTACTGGTTCTCTGAACTGCTTAGAAAGTTAACAAGGGGTTCTATAGAACCGGATAGAACTGGTAGAATCCCACCCCTGTTCTGAACCTCTGTCAGTTTGCAGCTGACCTACCTGTTGTTTATACCTTCTTTCTATGAAGTTTACTCATTGCTTAAATTACTGTAGCATCTCTACTTTACTCTTCAGTAAATAGCAGAACTGTTATAGTCATCTACAATGACAAGTGCATACTTAGCTCCTCCCAAACTGGCTTGCATTGGCCCAACCAAATCTGCATGTACCAGCTCTAGAGCTATTCTTGTCTGCCTTGTGCTACTCTTGCATACTGGGGATGCTTTGGACTTTGATGTTTTGCATATTGCACAATCCAAATATGCTTTTATCCCTTTACATGCAATCCTTCTGCATACTAATCAATCTTTTGAACAACTTGGAAGCTGGAATGACCAAGCTTTCTGTGCAAAAGATGAACACATGAATCATGTTTTGCAACATTGCCAAATGTTTGTGCATATTGAACATTTTGTCCCTGTAACACATAAAGATTATCTTCTTTTATGCCCTTTGCACATACATTTCCATTTCTCTTTATGAGACACCTTCCATTTACAAATGTGGTCTCAAATCCTTGCTTGTCTAAACTAGAAACACTCAGCAAATTATGTTCCATTTCAGGCACACACAAACATCATTGGACCTTGTTTCCAGATATGGAATTTACATACTGCCTCTTCCAATGACTTTAGTCTTCTGGCCATTTGCCAAGGCTACTGCATATCCAGCAGCTGGATCCACCTTGTAAAACAATTTAGAATTATTCACAATTGTTTGACTAGCCCCACTGCCTATTAATCATTTATCTCTATTATTGCAATATCGGGCTTTTGCCAAAGCAACTTGTCCATCAGCTAATTTTCTTTCTTGCAAATTGTTTCTGTCTTGCAAATAATTTCTACTTTGCAAACAGTTTTTCCTTTGCAAACTGTCCTTTTTTAAGTGTGTCTTTTCACCACAGATAAAGTACCACCTCTGTTGCTGGGCTGTAATCTGATCTCTTTTGCTGTTCTGGTCTTTGGAGACAGTGAGTCTGTGGAATTTTTCATTGCTCCTATGTTTCTGCTCCTTGTGGCTTTTAAAATGGTGCTTCTGGTCCTCAGCAATTAAATAAGCTTTTAACACCTCAAAATACAATTCCTGCTCTGATTTACATTCAAATACTGCAGAAACAATGTCCCAAGATTCATCTAGACTGTTCAACACCAAAAGCACTTTCTGAGATTCAGGAATCTGCATCCCACACTGTTCTAACTCAACAAAGTTTGCAATTTTACACAATATTGCATGCTGACACACTCACATGCACATTTCTCAACTTCAGCCTTTGCAGTCATTAAATCAGCTACATTGATAAACTATTCATGTTCTAAACTTAAGGTGATATAAGCCATTGCTTTATCATGCTGCCTCTGATCTGCAGCAGCTAATGGCACTTGAGATGGATTTTCAACAATATTCCACAGCTCCTTAGCTTTCAGGAAACATTCCTAGTTTGCAGCCCAAATTATATAGTTCTTCTGTCCCAATTGTGGCAGAGAGCTCTCCTTAATTGCCATAGCAGCCATCCTGCAAACTTGTCTCTGCCTTGTTTCTCCTTTTAAACACAGGCGATCTCTCTCAGCTTAAATTACAATTCAGTTTTTTTTGTGTGTTCTGGGCCCATAACCTGTTAAGTTTATTGCAGAAATCAAACCCAGAAAGCACACATAGATGACTGATTCGTTAACTTCTTTATATACATAATAATATATTAGTAAATATACAATACCAATGGTATATTCTTCCAATGTGGTAAATAGTTATCAGGAAAACACAAACAGCAGCTTCAGAGCTCTGAGCAGATTAGTTTCAGTTCTCAGCATAGCACACATAGCTTCAGGGCATGCCCAGGCTCCTTAAGTTTCAGTTTCTAATTCAGCTCCCATTGGCTGATTTGTTGCCATGCTATTCATTGGCTGACCTTGTTACCATGTCTCTGCCAGTTCATGAATATGCTGACATTTAAGCACACAAAGACAACATAAAATAAATATTATTCAATGTTTCTAACTCTTTCCTATTCCTATAGAGAATAGGCTATCATTAAATTCAATTTTCATTTAAACTGTTATCTAGAAATTTTGTTGTAATCTGGAAATTCTTCTTTGATAAGAGGCTGGAAAATGCCAATAGCTTTCTTACACCAGTCCATGTCCCTGCCCCATCTGAGCACATAGCTTGTGACTTAGTTTTGCCTGGAGTTCTGCCTGGAGTCCCTGTATAGAATGAAGGGTAGAGGCAAATCTAGCTTTTGCTTATGTACCTGAGAGAAAGTGGTTCAGTGGCTTTGTCAGGCATGATGGCTATGAGAGGGCTATTCTCAAACTTCTTGTAAATAATTGGATAATGGTATTTTTCAGATGCTGCATTTCTCCTACATTACATAACACCTTTTTCAGATACATATATTAGAAATCTATGTACTTTTGAAAAAAATCTTCCTCCTTCATATTTTTTAAGTATGAAGGACATATTTTTGAACATCCGCTCAGCCATTAATGAGTCATGGCTTTTTCTGGAATATAACACATATATGATGTGGCTTCTGGTTGACATTGCAGCAATATCAGCGCAGGAATTGCAGCTCCATGATCCTGTTCTGAATACTCTCGTCAGAGGGCTCCAAACAGGGCCGAAGCCACTCTGAAAGGGAGGCAAAGGAAAGAGGGATGCTTGGAGATCACAGAGAGCAGCAACTCTCCTGCTTGACCCATAGAAAACCCTCTAACACGAAGGCATGGAGCAGCAGTGGCCATTAGGGTGGCCATCTAGTTGGGGAAGCTGAAGCAACAAGGATAGAGCAGGAGCGAGCAGAGGAATAGTGTGTGACTGGGTGAGATTAAGCTTGATTTCTACTTAAAAGTTATCCCCAAAGTAATGATCTTGGGAAAAAAGGATGGTCAAAAGAGTAACTTTCATGGCTAATGGGCACTTTGAATTATTGATTCAGCCCTGGAAAAAATTAGAATAAGGAATAAATAAGAGGGTGTTTTTTTTGGAAAGCATTGAATATTGAATTTTGGATTAGCTTTAAATATTGGAACTGGTTATTGGGTAATTTAAATGCTGGACCTGGCTTAACTAAATAATTGACTTTGTTTCTGAAATAAATTGATTTTGACTGTAATTAATAGCTGCTGGAAGAAAAAAAAGGCAGCGCTGAAATTTGAGAGGATAGTGCCACCTGCTGACAATAGACAAACCATGCCCCTATAACTTTGGATTTCTTTGGATTTGGAAAAAGATTCTTTATTGTAGAACGTTTATCACCATTATGACTGGAGTTGAAGGAACAGCTGTGGAAATTAGTGGAGTTTTTCATGAGGTGACCTTGATCTTCAAAAGTATTAATGGATGACATGGATGTGAAAATGGAAAATATCTTACAAAGAACAATAAATAAAGATCAAACTGCCCTTGAAATGGTAGAAGCAATAGAAAGACAAGATGAAAAAAAACAGCACATTGAATATGAACAAGGAATAAATATGGATATGCTCGACAAAGAGGAAGATCAGATAAATAGCAAGCAAAAGGAATGGAAAAAAAACAGAAGATTTGGTCAAATCAACAAATAAATCAAGAATTGGGGCAAAAATAGGACTGATAAATGATAAAGGAAAAAAGATTGAAGAAAATAAAGCAGAAAAACCAGCAAATGAGTAAACAGGAAGATATTGTGGACAAGGAGACTGGAATATGGGCAGAGATGTGGGAGAATTGTCAATACAAGAATGTAACAGGATAAATGTTTAGATTAAATAAGAAAGATATAGATGAAGATAAAGATGACGAGTGTGGCAAATGTGTAAAAAACGGATAAGAATTGAAGCAATAATGAGAACAAGAGACGATGGATTGAAAGAATTGCTTTTTAAATATTAAGGAAGCTTGATTGTAAATTGGAGAGCAGAAATAATGGGGATATTTTTCTTGATAGGGGAAATTTTCTTTTTTGTTATAGAACAAAAAATATATAGAAAGATTAAAGGTTTATAGATATTAGGCATCTTTTTCTTAATGTAGGTTTAAATAATATAAAAGGGATAACTTACATCTGATTATGACAAAGAATATTATTATGGTAAATTGGATTAATAATAGATAGAAATATTAAGGGTCTCTAGACGTTAGGCATCTTTTTAAATGTAAGATTTAAATAATATAAAGAGGATTACATTTGATTATGATAAAGGATAATAATATTGTGCTAAATTGGATTAATATGAATTATGCTCAGAAACAACACTGTTCACACATAATATGGATATATACTAAAAAATATTTTAAAAACATATGTGATGCAAATATAAATCTTAAAATACATTATATACAATATTATTTGAAGTGATTTTGAAATCTTTTCCAGATTTATTGTAGAGTGCCTTTTTAGTGCCATTCTTAATGGCAGTAACCAGAGGTGGTATTCAGCAGGTTCTGACCTGTTCTGGAGAACCAGTAGTAGAAATTTTGAGTAGTTTGGAGAACTGGCAAATGCCCCATCTGACTGGCCCTGCCCCATCTATTCTCTGCCTCCCAAGTCCCAGCTGATCAGCTGGGTCTTCTTTTGTTGCCCTGCACAGGAGAACGGAGCTGGAAAGCAAGTTAGTGGGGTGGGGAGGGAATGAGGATTTTGCAGTAACTTTCCCCCAGGAGTAGGGAGGGAATGGAGATTTTACAGTATCCTTCTTCTGCTATGCTCACCAAGCCATTCCCACCAAGCCATGCCCATAGAACTGGTAGTAAAAAAAAATATTGAATCTTACCACTGCTAGTAACATAATATTCTGGTCTTATGCATTGCAGAGGAAGCATTTCCACTGAAAAAGTCACTTCTGATAAAATAGTCAGCACTCAAATTATGAAGAGTACCAAAATCAGTAGGAAAAATATATCAAAACAGTAAGGAAATAACTGTGCTGCATCCATTACTTGATGTTGCTGATAGAATGAAGTTGCTAAATTCGTTAAAAGTCTAATTTATTTTACTACTGGTTTATTTATTTATTTTTAGTTTAGAATAATTCACATTAGAATCTAGAATGCTTATGCTAGGTCATGGGTGTCAAACTCAAGGCCTGTAGGCTGGATCTGGCCTGTGGGGTGCTTAGTTCGGGCCCACAGGGCTGCCCTGAAAACAGTGAAGATCCAGCCCACAGTACTTCTGCCAGCAAAATGGAGCTCTGTTCTCACTTGCAGACTGCTACAGGAGGCCATTGCAGCTGAAGATGGAGTTTGAGAGGGCCACCTGGCCCCCAAGCTCTGTTTTTGCTAGCAAAGTGCTGCAGAAGGCCGTCACAGTTGAAACCAGAGCTCAAGAGCTCCTGAGTTCTGTTTTCACTGGCAGAGGGCTGCAGGAGGCCATTGTGGTAGAAAATGGAGTTCGTATCAAGAAAAAGGAAAAGATAGGATGAGAGCAAGGAAGGAAACAGAAGGAAAGAGGACAAGGAAGAAGAAAGGAAAATGAAGAGGAAAGAAAAAATAAGAAAAGAGAAAAAGGAAGGAAGGAGATTATAATGAGAGGGAAGGAGGGTCTGAGGGAAGTCCTGCTTTAGCACTTGACCATCAGCAGCCCTGCTTCTCTTTCATGATCCCCTTGTCTCCTCCTCCTTATCTCTCTTGGTGGTCTCCCATCCTATCACTGAGGATGCTTTGGTTACAAAGCCGGGCCTTCTTGTGTGGAGATGGATTGGGCCTCCCTCTGACTAACACTCTTTGCCCTACCACACACACCATGAACAAACTGGCCAAGGACAGAGAGAACAGCAGCAGCCACCTTGAGGAGGAGGTAAGCACAGACGTGCACCCCCTTGAGGAAGTAGGGTTGGGCTGTGAGGTCCCAGTGTATTGGGAGCTTGAAAGCTGGGCTGAGTTCTTGCCCTCCGCTGCCTAGGGCTCTGGGACAGCTTGCGCTGTGTCCAGGGGTCCTCTACATGACCTGAGAGGGACAGCAAGGCTCATCTGGAGGACAAGGATTTGGCCCTCCCCCTGGTCTCACCTTCCTTCGCTGGAGACAATGGATCCTCCCCAGACCTGCACAGGCTACGCCCAACACGAGCGACATCGAGCTGGCCATACCCACTCCAGCCACTCACTCAGCCATGCCCCCAGCCCCCATGAGGTCAAACACAACCCTGATGCGGCCAACCCAAATCGAATTTGACACCCCTTGCTAGATGGTTTTAGTGGAATTATCACAAGATATATAGCAACATCCTCTTTTGCTTTTTTTAAACCTCCAATGGAGGAAGTATCACAGGAAAAGCATCCTGTGAAATGTAACAGCATATTAAGAATATATATTGTTTCATATTTTTCTTCATTTTAGTGAGATGTAGTAGCAATTCATACTTAATTTGATTTTCTATGAATTAAATAAGATGTTCCAGCTTTTCGTGTTTATATTTGACAAGCAAAGTAGCATTACCCTTCCAAATTTATTTATTTATCTCTATCCAAATTATTTAACTTTTTTTAATCATTTCTTTCTATAATTTGAATTTGGTCATTTGTACCTTGAATAAAAACTCTACATTGATTTGTTTGATGATCTCTATGTTTTTTGGCTATCTATGATATTATTAGGAGTCTTCTCTAATACCAAAGGTCAAAAACATCAATATTCTTTCTATTCTACTTCTTCATCTATCCAACTTTTACAGAGTATCATAAGGAATACCATGTTTCACTAATTTCATTAGAAACAATCCAATTATGCTTTTAGATTTATATTAATCCCTTTGTTGTGGTATGTATGAACATATGCATATTTAAAACACATATTTGAAAGAAATATATAAGCGAGTATCTTGTAAGCAGATACTCACCAATTAACAATCACAATCACATTCAATCTTAGATATACAAATAATATACTTAAGCTTTACATGGTTTTTCATCATCACTTCAATATAACATGCAATTATCAACAGTGGATTCCTTCTTTTATATGTTCTTCAATCATATAGAAATTAATACTTTCTGACATATGTGTTAGCCTTTTGTTCACAATTGTACTTATATCTTTGTATCATAAATAAAACATTTATTTTAGTAATTTGTGACCTATCAGAATGGAGAATTATGAATTCTTTAATATTTACTAGTAATAAATATTTACTAATAGATCATCTGTACATCCTGCACCCTCCTTGGCATGGACCTGAGCATTTATTGCTTGTTGAAGATGCCAAAATATGGAACCTTCGGTTTGGTGCCAGCTAAAAGGAGGCTGAAAGTGATCCTATTGGAATGTTTTTTTCTGGGAGGAGGCAATAAAACTCCATTGCATGTGGAAGAACCATCTTTGGAAGTTAGAAATTGCTGGACTCCATTTGGCCTACTGTAGGATTGTGGACTTCCACAAGATTGTGGATTGAGATTTTTTGTAATTATTTCTGCTCTGGTTGCAGGACCGAGTAGAATGTCATAACTATGAATTACAGTATTCAGGTCTCATTTTAAACTACTGCATTGCATTTGTTTTGTGAGTGTATATTTGTCTCTATATATTGGTCTTTATAATAAAAAAATTGCTGCTGATATCACATTGCACTATTTATTGAGTACAAAGTATTATAAACAACACTAATCAAGATATTTTTATAACAAGGCATTTTAAAAATAAGACAGAAAAATTCCTGCTGTTTTCATCAGAATTTATGATAAATGAGTTTTACAAATAGTAATTTCACTGATGGCACTAAAAATAAGCAACTTTGGGCATATATATCCTTTCAGTTCGCTTATGGGAAATAAAAATGTAAAACATCTGAGCTAAAAAAGACAAAAACTATCACAGCATGGTGCAAGTAGCCTACAAACTTATTTATAAGACTCTAAGGCCTGGGACTAAATAAAGCTTTTTCTGGTAATGTGCAAGTGCATTTTAAATGTTTTCCCAGATTTCTTGCTGTACAATCATCTGAACCCCTGTATGAAGAATTCTAGTGATACTACAAAGTTCGAGTTGTGGATAGCAGTGAAGCTAGTTGAATAGTTTGGCAGAGAACTGGGTGAAATGAGGTGGTATTCATTTCTAACAGAAGGACTAGAATGGGTCCTCACTTTCTTTTTATTTCTAGATAACAAAACTCTCTTTTTCTTCATCCCATTCTTCCAATTTTCTCAGAGAATTCAATTTTCTTAAAAGGTTTGTAACCTGACTGTAACAACATCACAATATTCTAAATCTCATTGTAAAATGCTATATGTAATTTAAAAAGTAAAAGTTGTTTGTTATCAGTCACTTACACTTATCCTGCAATGAATCATGTGGAACTTCTCCTTGGGGACTTTCTTCTAAATCTCCATAATGCAAAACTTTATGGTTCGGAGAAAGTCGACAATACCAAAATTTGTCTGATAAATAAAGGAAATTATTAATTTGTATCACAACAACCAAGACAACAACACCTTGAATGAAACAAACAATTATTACATTGCAAGAAACAAATTTGAATTATCAATAAATATTTGTGGAACATCAAATCTTGTAGCTGAATTTTATCCAGTCCCCATGAATTTTCTTACTACCTTTATCTTCTATCAGTACGTTTTCTTCAAAAATGATTGTAGAAAATGAAGGTAGCAAGGACTTCTTTTTCTTAAAACACCTTTATTTAATAAACAGCGTGTATAATTTGGATCTGTCCAATATGCTGTTTTGCTGTACCTGAACTTAGATGTTTCTCCTTTTCACTTAAAAGGTCAGATAACAGTGATCTAAACTTCAGGGATTGCCAAATATTGAGACTGAAGCAAATTTAATAGTCATAGTTTATCTCAAGTAGGGGAAATTATTTGATATTGTTGGAATATTATCTGATTCTGTGTCATGCTTCATTCTAGATGTAATGCTATGATCAAAAATGCCAGTATTTTACTTAATTATATTTACTTAGAGTTTAAGTAAAGTCTTAAAGTGGAGTTTCTACCCTATTTTACTGTTTCAAAAATCCATCCATGAAAATATATGATGTATTGAAATGGCTCCTTGCAATTTTAATCTGAAAAGGCATACAACTATTCTATGGCAAAGGAAATGTAATACATAATACTGTATTCCTAAAATCTTTAAAAATAGCTATTTATACCTTAGGGGGGGAAAAAGGGAAAAAAATAATTGAACTCCCATAACTGTCTGACCCTTAAGTTTTTCTGAGGGGCGGAGCTGATGCTGCAGCAACGTGACGGAATCCCTAGGGACTCCTGGAGTAACCTGTCGAAATGCTGACAGCCGGTGGTCAATTTGACCTAAATCACCTTGGAGGGGTGATCACTGAGGAGGGGACACTCTGTAGATCCCAGGGATACTGCAATATCCCTGGTAGATCCAGAGATAGCCTCTCTAACTGACTGAAAAGGAAAGCGGTCATTGTGAACCACTATAAGGCTGGGGCAGTCTCCAATGGAAAGAAGAAAAGGAAGAGTGTGATCGAACTTGGTGAGAAAGTAAAACTTTTTGAAATATTAAAGCAAGAGCCCCCTGAAAAGAACAGGGTAAAGAGAAAGCCAGAATTAAAGGTGGTGGTGGGTATATATCCCTCCCTGGAAGAAAGCAGTGAGGAAAGTGATTTCTGGCACAAATAGAAAGAGGAAGCCATTAATTATGGACTAGAAAACAGAAATTTTTAAAAAATGGACTGGATTTTTGAATTTATTGGACTAAATTAAGGAGATTAAGAAAAGAAATTTGGATTTACATCTTTTTCTAATTTATTTTTTCTTTTCTAAATTTTTAAACTTTTAAATATTTGCATTTAAGTATAAATTTTGAAGGATTAAGGAACTGTTAAAGCTGAAAGAAAAAGCAGTGCAACAGTGTTATCTACAGGGAAGAACAATTTGAAGACAGAGGGAGAAGGGAAAAATGATTATTTGATTATTAGACTGTCTGACCTTGACAGTTGGAGAATGTGGAGATAAAGAAACATTGTTGACAGACATAGAGAGCTATATTGGGAACTTATATTGAAAACAGTATAACTCTTGAACACTATAAGAAACAACGGAGATATAAAGAAACAGAAGATTAAATCCTTTTCTCCTGAACTGTTTTGATTGCATTAGCAAAACTGCACTGTGGAATTTAACACAGGGAAACAACTGAAGGCTGGATGCTGAGACCTGATGATATAAGATGGATTATAACTGGATAACTAAACTATACCTTTCCTGTTTTTTTATTTTTATTTATTTATTTATTTATTGGGACATAATACTAGAACAACTTTAGGGATATTATTATACTTTTTCCTTTTGTCTCATACTTTTTCTTATAAAAAATGTTTTCTCAAATTTCTAATTTTTAATTTCTTAACTTTTTAAGGAGATTAGTATCCTTTTTACTCCTTTACCTTTTATCTCCTTTACCTTTTTACACTCAGTACAAGAAAAAAAATCTTTTTGACTTATTTTTTTATTTTATTATTTCTTTCTTTCTTGAATTCTTCTTCTTTTTGGATTTTGCTTTAAAATGGCTGATTTTCTCACTGGATTTATACAGTCACTACTCTTTGGAATTTATTGGGATAGAAGCTCAAAGAAAGAAATTTGGAGAAAGACTCCATTGTGGATTATAAATTGATTTTGATTTACAAAGAGATTATTAAGAGACAACAAATATAATATCAAAAAATGAAAAAAGCAACAACATTCACCCCATCTTCAGTTTCCTCCTTGGCGGCTTCTAGCCCAGGAGGACAAAGATCCATTGACTTGATGCTACAGCAAGAGAAGGCAGTTACAATGCAGACAGAAATTAAAAAGATCCTACAAGTATTACGAGAGCAAATAGAAAGAATGGATGAAAAAATAGAGAATGTAGAAGGGAAAGTAGGCAATGTAGAAGAAAAAGTAGAGAACATCCAACAGTTGATAATGAAAAATGAGGAATGGATGGGGAAAGTAGAGGAGAGAGCAGACATAACAGAAAAAAGAATAGGAGCAATGGATTATAGATTAACAATAGCAGATCAAAACAAGGAAAAAATATTATGTTGTAGATGGATAAAGCTGACTATTACTTAAGATTTCAAACATTGAGGAAAAAGAAGAAGAAAATTTAGCTGAAATAATGGCAGAGCTACTAGCAGGGGCCCTGGAACTAACAAAATGAAAAGTGATAACTGTTATAGATGAAATATTCAGGGTCCAGACCAGATATGCACTAAGAAATAAGCTACCAAAAGAAGTACATGTTAGATTTACAAAAAAAAAAAGCTACAAGAAGAGAAATGCTAAAGAAAGTGATCGATGACATATTAAAATACAAAGGGAAGGTGATAACAGTGTTGAAGCAAATACCAAAAAGTGTTAGAGATCTAAGGAGGGAATATAAATTTCTGACAAAATGCTTAATTAAAAGAGAGATTAACTTTAGATGGCTGATACTAGAGGGAACAATGGTGACATGGCATGAAGAGAGACACAGATTAGATACAATTGAGAAAGCAGAGCAGTTCTATGACCATTATCTCAGAGAACAAGAGGGAGAAAAAAGGAAGGACATTGAAGAAATAAAACTGAGAGAAGAAGCTGCAGGATGAAGTGAAAGACAACGAAGAGGAGAGGAAAGAGAACAGGAAGAGAGAATAATCAGAGAAGAAGAAAAACCAAAGGAACCAAGGGAGACGAGAGTGACAAGAGTAACAATACCATATTATAAATAAAGATATGGAAGAAGAAATAAAATTAATGACAATTAATATAAATGAACTAAATTCGGCAATAAAAAGGAAAAGGACTTTCAATAAATTAGAGAAACTTAAATTGGATATAATTGTTTACAAGAAGTGCATATTGAAAGACAACATGAGAAAATATTGGACTATTCTAAGAATGGGAAATTATATACCTCTCTGACACAACAAAGTAAAAGAGGAATAGCATTATATATAAAGGACACTATAAAAGCGGAATTAATCTATCAAGATAATGACGGAAGAGTGTTAATGGTAGAAATATTGATGAACTGTAAACAGACAATATTAGTGGCGATTTATACACCAAATGAAAGCCAAGAAGAGTTTTATGATAAATTACAAAAGAAAATTATGGAACTGGAATACAAAAATATTTGTATTACAGGAGATTTTAATGAAATAGTAGACACAGAAATGGACTATAAAACACAAAAGGTAAATAAAAAGAACAGAAAAACATTACCAAAATCTTTCTTCAAAATGGCAGATGAATTAGCAATTCAAGATATGTGGAGAGAAATATACCAAAAAAATAAACAATACACATTTTACTCAAACAGACATCTGTCTTAATCCAGAATAGATATGATGTGGGCAACAACAGAGTTAATTACTAACATACAAGAAATAAGTATTGAAAACACTTAGGCAGATCACAATCTGATTAAAGTAATATGGAAAGGATAAAAAAAGAGGTCAAGATGGACGATGAACAATTTAATACTAAGAGAAAAGGAGTACATTAAATACATGGGAAAAAATTGAAATTCTTCTTTGAGAAAAATAGAAAAGATGAAACTTTGCTACAAAATGTATGGGATACAGCAATAGCTTATATAAGAGGACTAACAATAACATATATGAGAAACAGAAACAGAAAGAAAAGACAGGGACAAAAGATACTAGAAGAATATAAAAAGCTGGAGAAAGAACTTCAAAAGAAACCACAAAAAAGGATATACAACATAAAATGAATTTAACAAAGCACAAGATGAAAATAATAGACAAAGAAGAACTTGCACAAAAAATAAAAAGTTCCAAACCATTTTTTTAAAAATGCAAATAAAGCAGGAAGGTGGTTAACATATAGATTGAAGAGAAAAGGATTTCACAACTAATGGATGATAAAGGTAACCTCTGCCATAGAAATGAAGACAAAAAAGAAATAGTTCAAAAATACTAGAGAGAACTCTATGAAGACAAACAAGTGGGAAGAGTAGAAATAAAAGAATATCTAAAAAAAGCAGAACTACCCAATGTACTAGAAGAAATTAAAACAATGTTAGAGGAAAGAATTACAATGATGGAACTAACAGAAGCGATCAAAAGACAAAATAATGGGAAAGCACCAGGACAGGATGGCCTATCAGCAGAACTATACAAAACCCTACTGGATTCTTTAAGTAATACATTATTAGAAGTAGCAAATGAAATTTGACGGAGGCAAAAATACCTAATTCATGGATGGAAGCATCCATCACTCTTATTCTGAAAGATGATATGATTTACAACAGATTAAAAACTATAGACCAATATCACTACTGAACTCAGATTATAAAATATTTGCTTCAATAATGGCTGAAAGACTAAAGAGATACTTAAAACAATTTATACATTCAGATCAAAATGGGTTTTTACTAGGAGACAAATAAAGGACATATGAGAATAATTTTAAACACTTTGGAGGACTATGAAGCTCATCCTGAAAAACAGATGGCATTGATATTCTTGGATACACAGAAGGCCTTTGATAACGTGAACCGGCAGTGGAAGAAACAAATGGAAGAAATGAAATTTGGGGAAAGGTTTATTAAAATGATTGAGACAATATATTATAAACAATATGCAAAAGTGATGGTAAATGGAAAATTGATGGAAAAAAATTCACATTGAGAAAGGAATAAGACAAGGGTGCCTCCTGTTGCCATTGTTATTTGTATGAAATTAGAAGTGCTAAATAGACATATTAGGAAAGATAAGGAGATAAAAGGGATGGAAATAAGAAAAGAGGAGTAGAAATTACAGGCACTTAGAGACAATCTAGTCTTTATATTAGAAGAACCTCTAGGAACAGGACCCAAGTTACTAAATAAAATAGAGGAAAATGGGAAAATGGTAGGATTGAAAATAAAGGGAAAACTAAGATAGTGGTTAAAAATATGACAGAGAAACAGAAAAAAGAATTGATGAAGAGTTTAGATATTCAGATAGTAAAGAAAGTTAAATATTTGGGAATTCAGTCAACAGCAAGATGTGGAACAATTAAAGAAGATAATTATTATAAACTTAAATAACAAATTAAGATAGATCTGGAAAAATGGGGCAATATGCAGTTATCATTAACAGGAAGAATTGCAGCAATTTAAGATGTATATATTACCAAAAGTGTTGTATTTGTTTCAAACTATTCTGATAAAATTGGAAGAAATATTTTGAAGATATTAATAAAATAGTACTGAAATACATATGGCAAGGGAAGAAAGCAAGAATTAATGCAAAAAATTTACAGGATGCGAGAACTAGAGGAGGATTTGGGTTACCTAATTGGGAAATATATTATCAGGCCATGGTATTAACTTGGATGAAAGAATGGATCACGCTGAGAAATAGAAGGTTGTTGACATTAGAAAGGCAAAATTTGCAATTGGGCTGGCATGCACTTCTATGGTACGGGAGAAGTAAAATACATGGGTATTTTCAAAGACATATGGTCAGGAATGCATTGTTATTAGCATGGGGGGAAAAACAGAGAACAACATTATATGAAGATTCCATTGTTCTGACTATCAACAATGGAAACACTTACACATCCAAATGTTGTAAAATGAGAACTATTTTAAATGAAAAGGGTGAGCTCAAAACAAAACAAGAACTCAATGAACAAGTGTTGGAAATGCATTAGTATTCCTAAAAGCAAATACAATCAATATATGAAAAAGATATTAAAGCTGAAGGGATTTATAAGGAGTTGAGAATTGGATAAAATATTAACAGGAATGGAAGATAAGTTGATCAAAAAATTATATTGCTATTTATTAGGTGTTAAATTAGAAGAAGAACAAGTTAAGGAAACAATGATAGCATCGGCAAAAAACTTTGGATATGGTGTAGAATTAGATAAATGGCAGAAGCTATAGGATAGGAATTATAAATTAACAATATTGACAGCATATAAGGAAAACTTGTATAAGATGTTTTATAGATGGCACTTTGCACTAGCATAATTAGCTAAGATGTTTAAAGATAAATCAACCAAATGCTGGAAGTGCCACCAGACACCCGGAACATATCGAAGCTAAAAGAGATTGGACAAAAATGCACACATGGTTGGAAAAAATGATAAAGCAACATATAGATTTGAAACCTGAAATATTTTTTATTAGAAATGGTACCTGAAGTAAAGAAAAAACATATTTAATTATAGACGTATTAATAGCAGCTAGAATTGTATTTGCTCAGAATTGGAAAAGTGATAAGATAGAGGGAAAAGTAATTGAGAAAATATTTGTATGTGCAAAGATGAACAGGTTAACATTGGTAATTAAAGAAAAAGAAGAAACGGAATATTACATGGTATGGGATTTATTTAATAAAACAAATTAAAATGGATTAGAGAAATAAGTTAAGATTGTTAAATAATAACAGATATATCAAATAATAGCTATAAGAAAATATGTCTGTTGTTATATTGGTAAGAACAGTATTAATTATAATTGCAAGCATAAGAAATATGTACCCAGTCAGCACATAGTTTGAAACAAAAGATGGAATTGTTGTAAATATAAAATAAAAAACATTAAAAAAAGAATTTGCCCTGAAATAGTAAAGATAAGAAAAATACTTTGTGCAGCATGAGAACAAATTATTTTAAAATGTTCTTACTTAAAAAGAGAAATGGCAGCTTATGTCTGCAAAACTCTTATCAAAAAATTATATTCAATTGAACTTAACTTCCACTTGCAACTACAATAGGGCAAAGTTGTTGCCATAAAAATTATTCCCATATCTTTTCCTAAAATAATTCCTTGATCAATTTGCAGATTGTAAACATGTGCTGGGATTTTCCCATGACAATATATGCTTTCTTCCTGCTCACTGACATTTCATGGGCTCCTACAATCAAACATTGGTGGTGGATCAGAAAATCTGCTTTCAGAAAAAGGTTTGTATTAACCTTAACACCATAGCTTAAAAATAATAACAAACCTTTCTGACTATCATATAGCATTATTAAAGTGGCACTGTAAATGCTAAATGACATCCTTTACACCCATTTAGAAAGCACCTTAACCACAGAATGAAGAAGATGATTTCATTTAAGAAGCAAAGAGAAGCAAGCAAGTTAAACAAGAAGCAGATAAAACAATCCTGATTTGTACCTTGCCGGCGTCGACTATTAAGCTTCCGAAAGCAAGTTCCTTCAACAAGACGATTTAGACGCTGCTGCTTTATCAACTCTAAAATTTCAGGCTGAATCTTCTCTTTTAGCTCCCTGGAAGTAAAACACAAATAAATACCTTTGAATCGTTAGAGGAAACTCCGATAAAAATATCAGGAAAGAGATCTCACAAGGACTTTTGGGAATTGTTGGCGATCTAATATGGGAGAAGAACCCCAAAAGATCGGAGGAAAATAAAATTAAAAAAGAGAACTTTTTAAAGAATATTTGAAAACTGGAAGCAATGGGGTACCACAAGGTTCCATCTTAGGCCCAGTTCTCTTCAATATCTTCATAAATGACTTAGATGAGGGAATAGAAGGGGAACTTACCAAATGTGCATATAATACTAAGCTGGCAGTATTAGCTAATACCCTAGGCTAGTGATGGCTAACCTTTTTGTCGTCTGCCAAAAATGCACGCATGTGCACGCGACAGTGCATGTGCATGCCTACACCCATAATGTGCAATGCGTGTGCAATCTCCTGCAACCCCGGTGCATGCACGCACAACCACCCTGTGCTCCCTCTGCCCTTCTGCACATGCGCATGTGACACCCTCCATGACCCATTTTGGACCTAGTAGGTCTCCTTACAACCTCCTGGGAGCAAAAACGGTGCCCTGTGGCAGTGGGGGCCCCATGCCACACACCCCCGCACCCTATTTTGGGCCTTGTAGGCTTCCCTGCAGCCTCCTGGGAGCAAAAACGGTGCCCTGTGGCCCATGTGCTCCCTGCACATCTCCTGAACATGAGCATGTGACCCTTGTGCTCCCCATGCATGTGCATGTGTTTCTCACATGTGCCCCACTCCCTGTACATGCATGGCAAAGACTTGAAAATCAGCTGGTCAACGGGAAGCACATGTGCATGTGTGGTGCAGCTGAGCTGGGACAATGGCTCGCATGCCTGCAGAGAGGACTCTGCGTGCCACCTATGGCACATGTGCCATAGGTTCACCATCATGGCCATAGACAATAGGGTCAAGATCCAGATGGATTTTAAGAGATTTGAATACTGGGCCCTACCTAACAAAATGAAATACAATGTAGAGGAAAGTAAAGTCCTACACTTAGGCAAGAAAAACCTAAAATATACATATAGACTGGGTGAAACCAGGCTTAATAGCAGTAACTGTGAGAGAGATCTTGGAATCTTATTGGTCAACCAGCTAAATATGAGTCAGAAGTGTGTAGCAGCAGCCAAAAAAGCTAATGCAATCCTAAATTGCATTAACAGAGGATACAATCAAGGTTAAGGGAGTTACTAATACCATTCCATAAAGCCTTAGTAAGACCACACCTAGAGTACTGCATCCATACTATAAAAAGATGTTGAGACTCTAGAAAAAGTGCAGAGAAGAGCAGGATGACTAGGGGACTGGAAACTAAAACATATGGAGAAGGGTTACAGGAACTGGGCATGGCTAGTCTAATGAAGAGAAGGACTAGGGGAGACATGATAGCAGTATTCCAATATTTGAGGGGTTGCCACAGAGAGGAAGGGGCCAAGCTATTTTTCAAAGCATCATGGTTGGTTTGGAGAAAGTTCTCCAATTTGACAACAGAGAAGGCGGCCATTGCGAACTGTTCTGAAGCTGGGACAGCAAATGGAAAGAAAGTGTAAGTGTAAGATGGTGTGATCGGTCTGGGTAAGCTACTTTTGAAAATGGATAATTAAGAATAATTATCCCTGGAATTCAACTAAGGGGAAGTGAGACCTAAAAGGGGAAGCAGAATTGTTTCTTTCCACCTCCAGAAGAAAAGCAGTGAGGAGAGCTGTTAGGAGCCATAATTAGGACAGGAAATTGGCTAAAGGACTTGCTGAGAGTTGATTTAAGAAGCTCGACTGAGTATTTCAAATAGAATACAATACCAACATAGAACTTTTAGATAACATAAAAAAGACTATATGGGACTTTGAAAGCTTATACCGGATATACAGCATGTAGAAAGAAAAGAAGGGAGAAGCAGAGCAACAGTGCCACCTGAAGGCAGAAGTGAAAATTGAAGGGGGAATTACACTGGCTGTTAAACATAGCCTTGAAGTTTGAGAATAAAACGATAAGGAGCTACTTTGACTGAAGAATTAAAATAAAGAGCAGAATATTGAAGCTTTGTTATTTTTTTTTTAAAAGCGTAGCTCTTGGAATTTAAATGAAAGCAAACAGATAAAGTCAACAGAAGCTGAATACTGCCTTTTTGCTTGGATTTTTTTTCCCCTTGGCTCTGTGAATTCTCTGATATATATTTGCTGGTGATTAAACTCTTGGGCATGGTGGGCCTATTTGGATTACAAATTATTATCAGGTTAATTCTTTTCCTATTTGCAGAATGGATTAGGGTTTGAAGAACTTGAAGAGAAAACTCTAAAGAGTGACAAAACTTGGCTTTGGATTACAACTTCCTGGGGTTATCTTTCAATTTCTGGTGGATTACAAATACTGAAAAAAATTAAAATGAAGAAAACAACATCTGCACCATCTTCAGTATCTTCATCAGCAGCCTCCAGCCCTGTGGGTCAGAGACCAGCAAGAAAAAACAAATGTGATGCAAGCAGAATTAAAATCTATGATACAAGTGCTCCATGAAGATATGAAAAAAATGGAAGGGAAAATAGAAGGGAATAAAGAGAAAGTAGAAGAGAAAATAGAGACCTTCCAACAAATGATGGCAAAAAATGAACAGAGTATACAAAAAGTAGGAGAGAAAGCTGAATTAACAGAAAAAAGTGGGAGAACTTGATTACAGATTGACACAGGCAGATAAGGAGCAAAGAAAGAACAATCATAGCATTAGAAATGGATAAGGCAGATTTTTATTTGAGATTTCAAAATATAGAAGAAGAAAAGGGAAAAAAAACTTAGCAGAGATAATAGCAGAGTTGTTGGCAGGGGCCTTGGAGGTAACAAAGGAAAAAGTCTTGGCAGAGATGGATGAAGTATTTAGAGCAGGAGCAGAGACACAGATTAGACTCAATAGAGAAGGTGGAACAATTCTATGACCATTACTTAGAACCACAGGAGAAAGAGAAAGGGAGGGAGGAAAAGGAGATTAGAAATTAAAAAGAAGCTGTAGGACAGAAAGAAATACAACAAAAAGAGGACAAAAGAAATTTGGAGGAAATGACTATAAGAGAAGGAGCAAGGGCAAAAGAACCAAGAGAAGTAAGGATGACTACACAGCAAAATCCATCTATAAGTAAAAATATAGAAGAAAAAATAAAATTGTCAATTAACATAAATGGACTGAACTCTGCAATAAAAAGGCAAAGAACTTTTAGTAAACTAGAAAAATTAAAGTTGGATATAATTTGTCTACAATAAGTTCATATTAAAAAGCAACACAATAAAGTATTTGAATACCCTAAAATTGGAAAGTTGTATGCCTCTCTGGCACAACAAAGTAAGAGAGGAATAGCACTGTATATAAAAGAGAAAATAAACACAAAACTAATTTTTATAGAAAAAGAAGGAAGGATCTTGATGGTGGAGATAATGATGAATGATAAACAGATACTGCTGGTAGCAATATATGCATCGAATAATGACCAAGAGGACTCTTATGATAAATTGCTTACAAAAATAATAGAATTGGAGTACCAAAATATATGTATAATAGGAGATTTTAATGCAATTGTGGACTCAAAACTAGATTACAAAACTAGAAAACAAATAAGAATGCTAGGAAAATACTTCCAAAAGCTTTCTTTAAAATGGTGGAAAAACTAAGTATTCAAGACATTTCAAGAGAGACTTATCCTGAAAAAGAACAATATTCATTTTGTTTGAATAGACATATGTCCTGGTCCAGAATAGATATGATGTGGCTATCAGCAGAGCTAAGATCTAACATACAAGAGATAAATATTGAAACAAGCATTTGGGCAGTTCATAACCCAATTAAAGCTATATGGAAAGGACAAAAAAAGAAATTGAGATGGACCATGAATCAAACAATATTAAAAGAAAAGAAATATACTCAGTTTATAGAAAGATAATTGGATTTTATAAAATTATAGACCGATATCACTATTGAATGTGGTTTATAAAATATTTGTATCAATTATTGCAGAAAGACTAAAATGATTTTTAAATCAGTTTATACATCAGATCAAAATGGCTTTTTCCCTAAGAGACAAAGACAACATGAGAATAATGTTGACTATACTGGAGTATTATGAAGTGCACCCAGAGAAGCAAATGGTGTTGATTTTTTTAGATGCACAGAAGGCATTTGACAATGTGAACTGGCAGTGTATGTTGGCACAATTAAAAGAGATGGACTTTGGGGAGAGATTTATTACAATGATTAAGGCAACATATTACAAACAAACCGCAAAAGTGATGGTAAATGGAGATATGACTGGAAAGGTTAATATTAAGAAGGGTACAAGACAAGGATGTCCCTTGTCGCCATTATTATTTGTATTGACTCTGGAAGTACTGATTAGAAATATGAGACAAGATAGGGAGATAAAAGGTATGGAAATGATAAAGATAGAATATAAGTTACAGGCATTTACAGATGATTTGGTTTTTGTTTTAGAAGATCCACAAGAAACAGGGTTTAAAATTAAACAGAGTTTAAATAGGGCATACACAACCTTTGCTAGAGCAATACTTGAATACAGCTCTGCTGTCTGGAATCCGCACTGTATATTAGACATCAATACAATTGAGCAAGTCCAGAAGTATTTTACAAAAAGAGTACTATACTCTTCTGTTCACAACAGAATACCCTACACCACAAGACTTGAGATTCTAGGCTAAGACAACCTTGAACTACGCCAGCTAAGATTGGACTTAAGCATAGTACATAAAATCATATGCTACAATGTCTTACCAGTTAATGAATATTTCAGCTTTAACTGCAACAACACAAGAGCACACAACAGATATAAACTAAATGTAAACCATTCCAAACCACTCGATTGCAGGAAGTATGATTTCAGCAACAGAGTGGTCAATGTCTGGAACTCACTACCTGATTCTATTGTCACATGCTCAAACCCCAACTCTTTTACCCTCAAACTAACCTCTACTGACCTCACCCCATTCCTAAGAGGTCTGTAAGGGGCGTGCATAAGTGCACAATCATGCCTACCATCCCTGTCCTATTGCCCCCAATTATTAGTTCCTATTTCATGTATTTAAACTTATGTTTATTCTTATTTCTATTATATTATAAGTGTTTGACAAAATAAATAAAAAAATAAAATAAAAAATAAACTAATGGAAAAAAATAGAAGAGTAAGGGAATGTGGCAGTATTGAAAATAAACAGAGAAAAAACCCTCAAGATTTTAGTGAAGAATATCACAGATAAGCAGAAAAGAGTTAATGAAGAGATTAGATATTCAGATTACCAAGAAGGTAAAGTACTTAGGCATCCAATTAACAGCAAGATGTGTAACAATTGAAGAAGATAATTATTATAAATTGATACAATAAATTAAAATAGATTTAGAAAAAAGAAAGGTCTGCAACTATCACTAATAGGAAGGATAGCTACAATTAAAATGGATATATTTCCAAGATTATTGTATTTGTTTCAAACTGTCCTCATAAAGTTGGAAAAAATATTTTGAGGATCTTAACAAAATAATACTAAAATTTATATGGCAAGGGAAAGAAACAAGAATTAATTTAAAAATTTTACAGGATACAAGAACTAGAGGAGGTTTTGGACTGCCAAACTGGGAATTATACTAGCAGCCGTAGTGTTAATATGGATGAAAGAATGGATTGCAGAGGAATACAAGAGGAACATGATTTGCAATTGGGTTGGCATGCCTTCCTATGGTATGGGAAAAACAAGATACATGGTTACTTTCAAAGACATTATATAAGAAATGCTTTATTATTATTTTGGGAGAAAATCAGAGAACAGCGCTATTTGAAAATACAAGTTTGACTTTCGACAGATTAAAAATTGTATATTTATTTGTTGGGTATTAAATTAGAAGAGGAACAAGTGAAGGAGACAATGATAGCATAGGCAAAAAACTTTGATTATGTAATAGAACTAGATAAATGGCAGAAATTGTGAGACAGAAATTATAAGCTAACAATGTCAACTGCATATAAGAAAACTTGTATAAGATGTTTTATAGATGGCAGTTACCCCCAGTGAGGTTGGCAAGGATGTTTAAAGATAAATCAGCCAAATGTTCGAAATGCCACCAGACACCTGGGTCATATGTAGTGGACATGTATAGAAGTCAAAAAATATTGGACAAAATACATACATGGTTGGAAAAGATGATACAACAACATATTGATTTAAAACCTGAAATATTCCTGTTGGGGATTTTACCTGAAATTTATAGTAAAGAGAATGTATATTTGATTATCCATGTATTAACTGCTGCTAGAATTGTATTTGCTCAAAATTGGAAAAGTGAAGAGATTCCTACCAATGAAAACGTGATCAGGAAAATATTAGGATGTGCAGAAATGAATGGATTAACACTTGCAGAAGTAGCAAACTGAATATAATATGGGAACTATTTTATCGATGGCTAGAGAAAAAATATGAAAGCTAGAAATAGCTAATAGATTAGTGAAATACAGAAAATATGTTAATATAATTAAATATGTTAAGAAGAGGAGTAGTATAATGATAGAGATATTATGTATATAAATAAGATAGTGAATTAATACTAAAATAATCAATATGGCCGTACATTTTAATTATTATTGCACAAGGTATTTGTACCCAGGTCACACACTGTTAAATGGAAGATGAATTGTTTGTATTTAAAATAAAATAAAAACTTAATTTAAAAAAAGGAACAATGGATGGAAACTGAACAAGGAGAGATTTAACCTGGAAATAAGGAGAAATTTTCTGACAGTGAGAGCAATCAACCAATAGAACAGCTTGTCTTTGGAAGTTGTGAGAGCTTTATCTCTTGAGACTTTCAAGAAGAGATTGGACCGCCATTTGTCAGAAATGGTGTAGGGTCTCCTACTTAGGCGGGGGATGGGGTGGACTAGATAACCTAAAAGTCCCTTCCAACTCTGTTAATCTGTAATCTGTAAACTTGATTGATCTCACCCTTAGGAAATTTCTCCTTAGTCCAACTCACAATGAAATCACACTGTTCCAATATTTAGAATAGAATAGAATAGAATAGAATAGAATAGAATAGAATAGAATAGAATAGAATAACAGAGTTGCAAGGGACCTTGGAGGTCTTCTAGTCCAACCCCCTGCTTAGGAAGAAAAACCTACACCATCTCAGACAAATGGTTATCCAATCTCTTCTTTAAACCTTCCAGTGTTGGAGCATTTACAACTTTTGGAGGCAAGTTGTTCCTCTGATTAAATGTTCTAATTGTCAGGAAATTTGAAGGGCTCCTGCAAAAATGAGGGAGTCAATCTATTTTCCAAAGCAGCTAAAAACATGACAGGAAACAATGGATGGAAACTAACCAAAGAGAGAAGCAACCTAGGACTAAGGAGAAATTTCCTAGGGTGAGACCAATTAACCAATGGAATAGCTTGCCTTCAGAAGTTGCGGGTGCTCCATCACTAGAGGCTTTCAAAAAGAGTGAGGGAGGAACATCCCAAAAGTACAGTGCCAGGAACCACTAAAACAATGCAGAAAACTTAAAACAGTCATTTCCCCCTTTTTTAAAAAAACCAACCCCAAAGCAAACACAGCAGCTGAGAGGGAAACTAAGAGCAGTCATTCATGCTAATTGAAAGACTGGGCATGCTGCCAAAAGCCATTAACCCTTCCAACTCTATTATTCTATGTTCTCTATGTTCTAAATTGGGTGCTTCACAACAGGAGCAATACAGCTGGCTGGACCACATATGCATTAAATTCCTGCATGATCAAGCTGCATCGTTGTCCCCTCCTGTATCTTTTCCCCAAGGAAGAAACAAGAAGTAGCCAGCACTGCAGCACCTATAAAAGTTCTTTGGGAACTCCAGGGAGTATCAGCTGATCACAGAAGTGTTACTTAATACTCTTTATAATGAAAATTATTGTAATTCTTATCTCTTTTTTTCTAGCCACATGTACCATCAAGTAGTATTCTGATTCTTCTTTCTCTCTCATTTTAAGTGTGAGCATGTCCATCTCAGCGAGTCTGCTGTTTTTGTATGATTAACTCTTCAGTTGGATTCCTCTGCTCTTTCCACATTTGTGCGTAAGCTATTCTGGCTGCTGTCAATATGTGTAAAATTAGATATTTAGTCTTTTTCGGATATTGTTTTTGAATAATCCCAAGTAATAGATTTCCAGTTTGAATTCAATTTGGCATCCAATAATTTCTTGTGTCCACTTCCTAATTTTATTCCAATAGGTCCTGGCCTGAGGACATAGCCACCACATGTGATAGTAGGTACCATCAACTCATTGGCATTTCCAACATTTTGAGTTGGCATTCGGATATATCTTGGCTAATCTTGTCGGGACTAAGTGCTACTGATAGAACATTTTATATAAATTTTCCTTGTATGTTGCGGCCGTTGTTAATTTATAATTTATACTCCATAATTTTTCCCACTCGTCTAAATTTATATTATAATCGAAATTCCACGCCCATGCTATCATCGTATTTTTTACTCTTTCTTCTTCCACTCTAAAATCTAGCAAGTATCTATAAGCTTTGGATATAAATTTTTGCTCTGGTCCAATTAATATCTTATCCAATTGATTTTGTCCCATATCAAACTCAAATTCTTCTGAATCCGTTTTGTATCTGTTTTGAACTTGGAGATATAGCCACCAATCAATTGTAATTCCTTGTTCTTTTAATTCTTGATTTGATTTTAATCTCCTTTAGGCATCTAATAGATCCTTGTATTTTATCATTTTGCCTAAATCTAATCTGTTGCGATGATAAGAATTAGAAAAGATGATTAAATAAGAATTCTCAAGAAAGTGATACGCAAGATATAATAGGATAGACAGAAGGATCAACAATGTATAATAATAAGTGTAATATATGTATTAAAGATAGGTATGAATAGATGTTAAAAGAATAAGACAATATTAAAGATGTATAATAATAACTATAATATAAAGGCAATATGTATTGATCATTAATGATAAACAAAGATAATATAGACTAAGATAGGTACGAATAGATGTTAAAGTATAAGACAATATTATATGTGGATGTCAGTGTTGTTGAAAAAGTAATTAAGATTTGTATTGGTGGAAAATAATAACAATTTATTGGAAAAAAGAAAAGAAAATGATTGTAATCTTGTCCTTCTTCCTGAAGGGAAGAGATTAATCCCCTCCCTAGATGGGTGAATGATGGGTTTCCCTGCCTTAATCCTGTCAGTTTCTGTTGTTTATTGACTTGATTCAGCATGTGTCAGCTGCATTCCAGTTGCAATTATTAAGTGGTTCTTGGCTGTCTGCCTGGAGCTATGAACTCAAGGGACTTTAGTTTCTTTAGGCCCTTTATTTTCAGCCAGTTCTCCGAACTACACAAGCAATTAACTAATGGTTTGGGTGAACTGGTGTGAACCGGCTGAATCCCACCTCTGAAAAAGGGCATGTGTGTGTGTGCGCGCGCACACACACAC
Source organism: Pseudonaja textilis (assembly GCF_049901715.1). Classification (NCBI taxonomy): domain Eukaryota; kingdom Metazoa; phylum Chordata; class Lepidosauria; order Squamata; family Elapidae; genus Pseudonaja; species Pseudonaja textilis. The sequence goes on from NC_142008.1 coordinate 66,534,722, forward strand.
ACACACACACACACATATACTGGGAAAAAATGTCAAAATATCATTTAATTTCCAATAACTCTACAAGACTAGAAGAAAGTATTTTTGATATATAAAGTGTCATACTTATTTGTTCCTATAAACACTTATGAATACATTGCAAGCAAATGTCAAAACTTTCTTTAAATCATAGTCCTACAGAACTTCCTGAGGTTATTCCTGAAGAAGCCACAAACATTAATTGTATGTCATAAGGAAGAGAAAATTAAAAAAAACAAAAACCTACAAAATTGGACGAGATTGGAAATCTTCCTGGTTCATCCTCTCAGACTGGCGGATTTTCAGTATTTCTGTATAGCTCAGATTCTGAAGTTTACTTTTGAACTGATCCAGTGAACTAGGCTTTGTGGTCAGTGCTCTCATTATCTGCTCCCTCACTACTTGCATGACCTGTGGAGGAAAACAAAATTGCAGTTATACCAGAGTAGCACTCGTCTTTGATGATCAAGAATAAGTTCTTTTTAGAAGTCTGCTGCAGCTGCTATAAAAACAACAACTTTGAAATACTGTAATATCAACTGTGTTATATTGATAGGACATCTCCAGTTTTACTTTTGGTAAACTGGGAAGTATGTGGCACATAGTTTTAAAAATAACATAGACCAATTATCTTTCCAACTGTTGTTTCTTAATAACTTTAAATAGGACAAAACAGTTATTCTGCATGTGACTTTATGAGAATTCAAGGCTCCAAATGATAAAATCCCAACATTTTCCATAGTTTTGCTGGTTCTATAGGGTACTTTCCATTTTAAAGTTTAGACTCAGCACCTCAGTATCTTCATGTATAGAATCTCAATGGGAGATTGTAGCCCAGGCATTCTTTCACAGCACAACCTAATTCACTACTACTATGGAAATAATATGAAGAAAGCTCCCCCTAAAAAGAGCTGCTAAAAAGAGCTGCTACTAAGGTCTACCTCGTGGTGATTCATACAGTGAAGTGTAACCACACTAATTGAATCTGCAGATAACTGCCCAGCAACCCTCTTCAAGGTGAGCTTCCTTCTCCTGGGGAAGAAGGAGATAGAGGTCCACCTGAAGGGGCGTGCTGAGGAATTTGCAGATTTTCTGGAAGACAAAATCACTTGACTTCATTCCCATTTAGATGCCTGCATGGTCTGGTGGAAGCCCCTGGGGCCCTGTAATCTAGAAACAGTTTGACCCTGTTGCTCTCAAGGAAGTGGACAGGATCCTAGGGAGTATGTGTGCAAGCACCTGTGTTTTAGACTCATGTCCCCCCTGGCTTGTGAAAGCTTCCCAGGAGGTGACAGGCGGGTGATTAATGCTTCCCTACAGGAGAGGGCAGTGCCCCAGCACTGTAAAGAGGCTGTGGCCTACCCTATTCTTAAGAAGCCATCTCTGGACTCCACCCAGTTGGATAATTTCCGACCTGGGGAAGGTTGTTGAGAAGGTGGTCATGTGGCAGCTCCTGAGGTTTCTGGATGAAATAGATTATCTTAACCCTTACCAGTCAAGATTCAGGCCTGGATTTGGGACAGAAATGGCATTGGTCATACTTTTCAATGATCTCTGGTGGGAGTAGCATGGGGGTAATGCATCCATCCTTGCTCTACTTGAATTCTCGGCAGCTTTTGATACATTGACCATGATATTATCCTGGGGGAGCTTCAGGGAATGGGAGTGGGAGGCCTTGTGCTATCCTGGTTCACTTCCTTCTTCTGTGGCCGCTCTGAATCAATATTGATAGGAGGGGGAAGATCCAGCCCTCATCCATTGTTTTGCAGGGTTCCACAGGGCTTGGTATTCTCTCTGCTACTGATCAACATTTATATGAAGCCACTGGGTGAAATCTCTCAAATATTTTTTTTTTCAATATAAACATACATATTTTGTGAATATTGCATTAACTGGGTCAAGTCTTTTTAAGCAACAATAACAATAATAATACAAATAGATATATATAGTTCTAATCTTCCAACTTCCATATCTTCATCAGGGCTAATCTCTTTTCGTAATCCATTTCTCATTTTCCCATTAATTCATTTAAACATAAATAACATTTCTTTGCGCCTTGTATTTATAGTCCCTAAATACTATTATTTAATATTTTCTAAGAATTATTCATGGTTCCACTATAACTTCAATATTCCAAATGTGTAGGGTTAATAATAACACTAAATATTGACAAAATTTAATCAATCCCGAGAGTGTATCTCAAAATCCCACATAGTTCCTAGTCCTTAATAATTTTAAATTCATAATATACTTTAACACACTATTAACATTAATAATACAATTTAATTACCTAATCCTAAATTCCCATTTACTATCATGAAATATTTGGATTACCGTATATACTCGAGTATAAGCCGAGTTTTTCAGCACATTTTTGTGATGAAAAAAACCCCTAAACTTATACTCAATCAGATCCCTCTGAAAAACAATGGTGTGGAGCCGCTGCCACCACCTCCTCCTCCCCCTCCTCCCCCCGAGCGGACTGAAAGCAGCTAGGGCTGAGGAAATGAAGCCACCTCGGCTCGCGTTGTTTTCTGAGCCTAGAGCCAGGGCGCTTTCATTGCACGGTGGAGCTTCTTGTTTCAGGAAACACCGGGCGTTGTTGCTGCCCCCTGAGGGGTGGGCGATTCTGGGCTGCGCGATTGGGGGACTTTGTGGCTTTGAGTGGGTGGGTGGGAGCGAGGACAGATGGAGTCCGCGAAGCGGAGCTTGCCTGCCCTTGCTGGCTGCCTCTGCTTCCTTAGGGGTGGGGAAGGGGGCTCATCTGGACCAAGGGTGAGTCTCTCCCTCAGTTTCCCCGAAGGATCTTCCGTCGCTTTTGCCTTCTCCCTATGTCTTCCCTCTGTTAAAATCCCCCCACACACACACACACTTATTTTCAGGCAGATAGATTTCGTGTCTGAGCATTCTCACATGACGGTGGGACTTCCCCCCACAAAAAGTTAAATAAAGAAAAAACAATACATCCTCATGCAAGAACTTTTCTGCTTCCGATTACCCCCATGCTTACAAGTTGCAAAGGAAACACAGAAGCAGGGAAGTGGCTGCCCAGCTCGGAGCTCCACACCATTGTTTTTCAGAGGGAATCTGACTTGAGTATAAGCCGAGGGTTTTTTTCAGCACAAAAATGTGCTGAAAAACTCGGCTTATACTCCGAGTCAATAAGTTTTCCCAGTTTTTGTGGCAAAATTAGGTGCCTCGGCTTATATTCGGATTGACTTATACTCGAGTATATACGGTATATTATTAAATTATGTTTTCTATTAGTATATATACTACTATTTTCCCATTTTATTGAAATGTTTTCCCATTATCAATCATCTCTTGATCTTTTTGAAATTCCATCATTTATTGATTTTTTTAATCAACTTTTTATCTTCTCTATCTTGGAATCTTATCTCTCTCTCTCTCTCTTTTTTTTTTTTTTCTCCTAATCTTCCCCTTCTGAATACCTTTTATCTCTTTCTTCTGTTGTATTTGAACTCCCATCAACAAAACTTCTTTTGATTTTTCTTAAGGAGATTTTTTCCTTTTCCCTCTATTCTGTTGTAAATTTTTATGAGGTTATGTCTTCTACTTATTAATCCTTTCTCCTCTTTATTTTTTAACTTCTTGCATCTCTTTTTGCTTTTATTTCTCCATATAGCTCCACTGTCTAAGTGGGAAACTGCCTACACTTGCAAGCAATTGCAGAGCTTTTATTGGCAGTTTATCCCCGCTTTTGCCCAAACAGCATTGCTGACTACAAATCTGTTAAAAACCAAGGGGGAAGATAAACTGAAACCTAGCCAACCACTGAAGTGGACTATGGACTGCCAAGCAGCATTTGAGAAACTAAAAAAAAACTCTTTTTGGTGGAACCTGTGTTAAAACATCCAGACCCAGATAAAACATTTGTAATTCAGGCTGATGCCAGTGATGTGGCAGTGAGGTCTTATTCCAAGAGAATGAAGAAATCAAATTACAACATGTGCATACACCTCTAGGAAATTAACTAAAACTGCACAGAGATGAGAAATATGGGGAAAAGAGGCTTTTGCAATCAGGTGGGTGCTCCTAATTGGAGATATTTCTTAGAAGGAAGCAAAATACCTTTCCAAGTATGGACTGATCACAAGAACTTGGAAGCACTCAAAACCCCACAGAAATTGTCCCCAAAACAGGTCTGATGGGCACAGTACTTCCAACACTTTAATTTCACTTTGAAGTATTTACCGCGAGGAAAAAATTTCTGGCAGATGCCTTGTCCAGACTACTCCAATTCAACAATGTCAAGTAATCAAACCCATGCTCTCAGCCTCCTAATTAGCAGCTAAAGTTGTCACACTTTCAGACAAGGATTGACACCCCCGATCTTAGACAGTACCACCACCATAGAATTAAAAAAGGCCTTGGAAACAGATGAATGATTTAATAACCATAGACACATTTTCATAATAAAAGATGGGTTAGCTTGGGTGGGGAATAAGCTGTATGTTCCAGCTAGGGAAAGGCAAAAGTTTTTCAAGGCAAGAATTTAATCCTATGCCTGAGTTACCCTCAGACGAACCAGAAATCTCCTCATTGAAACAGTGAATCAGTCATTTGCAAACCATTTGGCTGGTGGCTCACAAAGACTTGAATATTGTATTCATTAACATTTACAAGTCATCTTACAATTTCAAGTGATAAAGTGCAGGGTACAATGATTCCAACGAAATATAAAGCATATTAGAAACAGAAATCCAGTCAAATATATCAGATTGATGACCACCTACTCCAGATATGCCTAACTGTTAACTAAAGGTAGGTAAATTGTTCCTTTCAGGGATTCTTGAAACATAGTTTCCAACACCCCTGTGTCTACCTTCCCAGAACAACTGGCAGCCACCTCCGACAGAACCCCAGAGGCCAGACAGATCCCCAGATAATATCAGGACCTCACTGAAGTATTCAGTGAGACTGAGTGTGACATCCTACCCCCCCACCGTGAAACAGACTGCACCATAGAAATCATCCCTGGGGCAAAGTTACCAAAGCCCAAAATGTACGCCATGACGCCCCATGAAATGTGTGGGAACTATGATTCTTTGTTCTTTGTGTACGTGCTAGGACAACGGAGCCTTCTGGTAGTTGGCTGGAACACGAAGCAAGGTGCAAGGACAAATCGTTGCCATTTCTTAACCAGAACTGTAGCAAACTTAAACATAAAGCCTTGTATGCTTTATGTGAATGATCAGTGCATGTTGTGTGATGTAATGCATTTGTGATAGGACATTAACAAAATTGCTACATTAACAAAGATTGCTTCTAATAAAAGAGGGTTTCGGAGTTCTCTCTGCGCTCTCATCCCAAGACAACTTTGCGAAGTGTCTTCTTTTCATGAGAGACCACCACAACTGGTGACCCGGCGTGATCTACTCAAAGAGATACGTCTTTGGCACACCATTCTCATCGTCTGGAATAGACTTGGTGCACCTCATCCGCTTGAATCGCTGGCGACAACGGATCCTCGTGAGTATGGGTGGTAGATTCTCTAAGGAGCAGGCAGCTCACATTCAGGAAATCAGAGAATTGACCAAATGAATTTTTTTACCTTTAAAGGGGGCTCCCTTCATGCCCCCTCCCAAAAACCTCTATTGAGGAACTCCTAGAATACATTTGGCAACACTGCCCTTTTATCCGGCTAAAGGCAGTATCAAAACTACAGTATGGAAGGAGATTGGAAAATACCTTCATGCAAGTCCTAGGGCCCCTTCGTCTATATTAATTGCTTGGAGGGTAGTTTTGAGGCTCTCTCCTCTCTAGAGCAATCCCTACTTGGCCCCCTTTCTGGACCCCCTCCCTATGTGAATCCTGATGTACAACTCTTGCCCCTGCTATGGCGCCTGTGTCTCTTAAACCGACTGCCCCGAGGAGGCAAATGAGGTTGGTAAACCTCCCCCTTCTCCTGACCCCCCTCACCCAATCCCTCTTCTTCTTCTCTTGCTTTCCCTTCTGTGCCTTCCTCCCTCCTATGGGTGCGGTTCATGCCGCCATCGCTGCAGGAGTTAGAACTGGTGAGTTAGATCACTCTGACTGCCCATCGGCGTTCCCATTAGTTTATGCACAGAACGCGCAGGGACAAAACGTCCCGCACTGGGAACCCATCCCTGTTAAATCAATCAAGGATATCAAACAAGCTGTACAAATGTATGGTATTCAGGCTCCATTTACGATGGGATTATTTAGAATGACGGCTAACACCCATATAATGATCCCAGCTGATTGGCATAGCCTTTTTCATATGACTCTAACAGGGACTCAATTTGTTGTATGGCAATCGGAGTTTCTCCATCATTGTCGCCTATTGGCAGCTCAAAATCCGAATCTTACTGCAAATGAACTGGCAGGAGAGGGTGCCTTTGCTGCTCCCGCAGCTCAATATAATAGCCCTATTAATGCTCTTAACCTTCCTGCACAAGCCGCTCTGCTTGCGCTCTCTCGCTTGGATGACCCTCATACCTCCGCACAATCTTTTGCAAAAATTCTACAAAATTCCAATGAACCCTATGCCGATTTTATTGAATGCCTCCAAACGGCCCTACAAAGGCAAATTACAAATGAGGAGGCTCGGCAGGAAATTCTTCTTAAATTGGCATATGAGAACGCTAATGCAGACTGTAAAACCTTGCTTACTCCCTTGATTAATTCTCCAGATGCCACTCTAGCCCAATTCCTACAAGCCTGCAGGGTGGTGGGAACACACCAATACACTTCCGAAATGATGGCTGCAGCTATCACCAGAGGTAATAAGCCATCTGGTAATTGTTACAATTGTGGGAAGCCTGGCCATTTTAAATCACAATGCCGAGCCCCCGGCGGGGGGGCAGCAAAGCCCTCCGCCAGTAGAGATGTTCGACCAAAAACAGTCTGCCTGAAATGTAAGAAAGGCTATCATTGGGCCAATCAATGTCAATCAAAAACTGAACCCTCGGGAAACAAGTAGAGGGGCCGGCAGCTAGCTCCTCTCCCAAGGCTGCCCATATACCATCCACTGTGTATGAATTATCAGTGGCAGAAGATGTGCTCATATCTTTTCCCCATCTACCACTCTCTGTCAGTGCACAGCTTCCTCCTTCTGCCTCCTTCTCCTCCGATAAAACTGCTCATATACAATCTCACCCTCATGCCCTCCTCAAAGGAATCTCTGTGGTTCCCGATCTGCTTTATCCTTCCTCAAAACTCTCAGCCATTAACCTTTCTGTGCTATCCACTCTTCCAACGAAGTTACAAAAGGGTGATGTCGTAGCAAAAATGATCATGGTACCGCAACTTCCCTCTGATGTGCTTGCCCTCACTAGACCTATCACCGAAACTAAGCCCACACTCTTGGCTTTAATCAAAGGTCGCCGCTTCACCGGTCTTCTGGACTCTGGTGCTGACGTCTCGGTGATACGCTCTGACGAGTGGCCTACAGACTGGGAAACAGAGACCTCCCCATCGGTAAGAGGTGTAGGAGGGATTCAAATGGCTCGCATCAGTAAGTTTTGGCTCCCTGTGACTTCTGAAAACCTCACAGGGACTGCACAAATAAAGCCCGTCATCCTCCCCCTTCACACGAGTTTGTGGGGGAGGGACTTACTCTCTCAATTTGGTGCTAAATTGCAGCTAAAATGACTCACCCTCTTCCCCTTTGCTTGACCTTAAGCACGGACATTCCTGTTTGGGTTGATCAATGGCCATTGCCAGCAAATAAATTGCTTGCATTACAGCAATTAACAGCCGCATCCGCTGCTACTATTCTATCTGCTTTCTCTCTTTCTCCCCTAACCCCTTGGGACAGTCATAACTATTTTCATCAAAATAAAAGGGCTCTTATGAAGGAATTCCAAATCACCGCCCAAGAGGCTGCTGCAATTATTCAACAATGCCCTACTTGCAGCAAGCAAGCCCCTGCCCTGCCAATGGGAGTAAATCCCAGAGGCTTAAAAGCCTGCCAAATTTGGCAAATGGATGTAACCCAGTATGCGCCTTTTGCACCATGGAAATATATCCATGTTTCAGTGGACACATACTCAGGGTTCATCATGGCCTCCCGCAAAGAGGAGAGACCACAAAACATGTCATTAACCACTGCATCCGGTCATTTGCATGCCTGGGAAAGCCCTCGGAATTAAAACTGATAATGGCCCCGCCTATACTAGTACCAACTTTGCTACCTTTTGTAAACAATGGGGCATTTTGCACAAATTTGGCATTCCATACAATTCTCAAGGGCAGGCCATAGTAGAAAGAGCCAATCTGACCCTAAAGAATGCTCTTGACAAAGTTCAAAACTCAATGGGGAAACTCACCCCAGAGCTACCCACACTGCAAAACAAGCTTAACTTGTGCTTATTTACATTGAATTTCCTGAATGAGTCTGGCACACCTGCTTCTTCTGCTGCCTCTCGACACTTTTGCTCTCCATCCAAGGATGCTCCTAGACCTCCAGTCTACTTCCGACAGTTGCCAGATCCCACATGGCATGGGCCAGCTGAACTTATAACCTGGGGATGAGGGTACGCGGCTGTTTCCTACAACAACGCCACCACCTGGGTCCCCGGACGACAAGTGAGGCCTTTTCTACCCAAACCAGCCTTGCCTACATCAGCATCATGAAGCTGCCCGCTGCATTCATCATTTGCCTCCTGGGTTTCCACATCATTCCTGCCGATACGACAGCCACCCCATCCTCCTGTGACGCCTGCATCAAAACTACTTGCAGCGGGCGAAAACCCAATCCACCCTGATCTATCATACCTTGAAGCCTGAGTGCAACTCCACGACGGTCTCCCCTTGTCTGCATAACAACACTCAATATGCACGATGTTACACTGCTGAAGGCATTCAGTGCTATGAGCCCAAGGCAGTGGGACCCATTACGGCATCCCTATATGTCTATGCATACAAAGGTGGCTCCAGTTCTGATCTTGCAGGAATGTTCTCTACCAGTCAAACAAAAAATGGGTACATAACCCATAATGTCACTCGGGGGGGGGGTACCAACACCTCAGTATGCTTTGATGCTTGCCTTGCCATCAGCAAAGGTCAAGGTCCTAACGACGCTGCAGGAGTTACCTGTGGCTCACACAGCTGGCAGAGATCTTATCTACAGGAAAAGAAATATCTCTTTCAAAAGGTGTCAGGGAGTAACGTGGGGGCCACCACTGTTTACAACTACTGGTACACCCCACCTATTGACTCTGCTCAAGTAAGAGGCCCTCAAAATATTAATATCACTGTTAAATCAAGCTCTACTTCATGTACCACTGACAAATGTAATCCCATTTGCTTATACACTCACTTACCTGAATCTAAGGGGGTACAATATCGTTTTTTAGGTCTTGATTTTAGAGACATGTTTGGATCCTGGTTCCCAATATTGCCTGGTTTGCAAGCTATTGTAGCGCTCATTGGTATGATTGCTGCGGGATGTGTTGTATTGCCTTGTGTATTACCCATCTTTGTACGCACTATTTCTAACAGTTTATCCCTCTTGGCTGAGAAAAAAGCCACTGCGCAGGTAATGGCTCTCTGGAATCAACAAATAACTAACACATATGAACCACTGCCATCCGAAGATGAGATAGGGGAGCCAACCTGTGACGACCCAGACGAGGACAAGATGTTTGTGATGGTTGAAGAAGTCACGAACGCCATGGATAACATCAGCATGCACAGCACTCTTGCCTATGGACCTGACAAAGACTGTTGTTGGGACTAAAACACTCCCTGTCTCTTAAAAAAGAAAAACAGGGGAGATGTGGGAACTATGATTCTTTGTTCTTTGTGTACGTGCTAGGACAACGGAGCCTTCTGGTAGTTGGCTGGAACACGAAGCAAGGAGCAAGGACAAATTGTTGCCATTTCTTAACCAGAACTGTAGCAAACTTAAACTCTGCAGCCTTGTATGCTTTATGCGAATGATCAGTGCATGTTGTGTGATGTAATGCGTTTGTGATAGGACATTAACAAAATTGCTACGTTAACAAAGATTGCTTCTAATAAAAGAGGGTTTCGGAGTTCTCTCTGCGCTCTCATCCCAAGACAACTTTGTGAAGTGTCTTCTTTTCATGAGAGACCACCACAGAAATGTAGGAAATGCGCAAGTATATAGACAAAAACTTTAAAAAGGGTTTCATTGAACTGACCAAGCCACAGGTCACAGCCCCAGTCCTGTTCAAAGAAAAAAAAAGATGAGACCATGAGAGCGATAAATGGACTGTGTGTACACAACCTATATCCCTTCCCGCTCATGAAGGTCTTCCCACCTAGCCAAAGGGAAGGTCTTCACCAAATTAGACCTCAGAGAAGCATACTATTGAGTTCGCATCAAAGAGGGAGACAAATGGAAAACAGCATTCAACTGCCCTCTAGGGAATTTTAAATTTAAAGTCATGCTTTTAGGACTACAGGGTGCCCCGGCAGTATTATGCAATTAATAAACGAGGTGTGACATTATCATCTTTTTTTATACCAGGCCACCACTGGAAAAACTTCTAGCAGCAAATCTGTGCCTCAAGCTGTCAAAATGAGAATTTCACCATGCACAGTTGGACTACCTGGGATACCGAGTCTCCAATAAAGGCATAGAAATGGACCCAGCCAAAGTACAAGCCGTCCTTGGTTGGCAAGCCCCTCGCACCCACAGACAGCTACAAAGCTTTCTCGGGTTTGAAAACTTCTACTGGCAATTCATCCCCTCCTTTGTGAGAATGGCCAAACCCATGACAGATCTTCTAAAGACAGGGAGCACAGTGCTGGAAGGATTAGGAATCCTTGTTTTTGCTATGAATAGAAGCCAAACTCTAGAAAATTGCTGCAAATAGGATTGATCAAGAGCAAGGTATTCATTTTATATAACTGTTATGACATAAAGTAGCATGTGACAATAATTTCATATGGCTATAATAATACAGAATATGTTCAGGGAAATTTAATGAAGTATATTATTAAAATATAAATGTTTCTGTTCTCAAATTACATAGCTATGCTTAGGATGCAAAAATATATGCATTTTACTTTAAAGAAAAATGGCAACACTTATTCTTACCTTCTGTTTAAAAATTAATAAAAGTTATATTAGCTACTTAGATTTCTAAATGTAAACAAAATGACCTATGGTGCATGTCAGATTCCATGTCCCACTTAATTTCCCCCCCCCCCAGATTCTTTTAATATTTTAAATAATGGAAAATTAGCATGCTACAAAGAAAAACATTAATCCAAACAATTATATTCATTGTCAAGAATGCTTCTACAATCTACTAAAATATTTTAGAAAGTAACAAGTGAAACTTAGTGTATACAACATGCATACAAACTAAAAATGTGATAGTAAAGTAACATTTAGTGATTAATGGAAGATGTGAAATGTTGAGTAAAATGTACGAACATGTCCATAATTTAAAGGATTGAACATAATACTTTCCTAATATTTTCAAATATAGCTGCTGGTTCTCACAAAGTTGGAAAAACATGCTGTACCATATTTATTGAATTTTCAGTTTTTGAGCTGAATTTCAGAAAGGACATAATTGCCACATTGTACAGAATCAAGACTAATTAAGTTTAAGTCAGGATCAATCAGGCAGGGATATAGTAAGATGCAATGGGCTCTGCAATAGGATGTGACCAGTGGTGTGTTTCAAACATTTTTCTTACTGGTTCGGAGCTTGCTTTGGAGCTTGCTTCATGTGCGCGCACTTTGTGGGTGGGTGCACCAATCACGCACTTTGTGCAATTTTGTGCAGTGATCAAACAAGAGAAAAACCCTAACTCTGCCAACCAGCAATTTGCCTCCTTGCAGCAAACAGCCTGTTTCAGTTTCAGTTTCAGCACAGTCTGATTAACACAAGCAGCTGATTGTTGGTTGGATCGGCCTCTTACCATCAGCTGTTTCAGGCTGCAGGGATTGCCATAGCCTATTGCCACCTCTGCACGCCCCATTTTCAGCCTCTGAATCCCGTTTTCAGCATCCACACATCATGTTTTCAACTTGTGCATGCCCCATTTTCAGGCAGCGGGGACTGGAACAGGCCAAAAATGGGATGCAATGGGGCATCCAGAGGTGGCAATAGCCTATGGCAATCCCTGCAGCCTGAAACAGCTGATGCTGATCCAACCGGAAATCAGTTGCTTGTGCTAATCAGGCTGTGCTGAAATTGAAACTGAAACAGGCTGTTCACTGTTTGCTGCAAGGAGACAAATTGCTGGGAGGCAGAAGCCAAAGTGTGAGGGGTGGCGGGTGGGTGGGGCCAGTCAAAATTTTCCCTACTGGTCCACAAAGACTGGTCAGAACCAGCTGTATACTATCCCTGGAAGTGACATGTTATGCCTGGCACATAGTTATTTGTAAGACCTCCAGAGAAGAAATTATGAATGAAAATCATAGTTGACTGCTTCAATGGAATGAAGACACAGCAAATAGAGTGGCTCTTTGTAATTCCACTCCAGACAAGAACAAGACTTGAGATTACCCACAAATGCTGCAGGTAGTTGCTCCTCATGAGGACAACTGGTTTACAGCTATGAGAGATGGGGGAACATCCATCTTGCTCAAACAATACTGGTGCCTTCAAAACACACTGAATTAACATAACTCATTTTCTGATCTTTGGAAATTGTTGTTATGCTTTTCAGCTATTAGGAACCTTTGAATCAACAAGTCTGAAAACAGTGAGTTTCCTTTAATTCTTAGCAAAACAAGCTTTAAATACTAGTTTAAGAATGAAAACAATGAGACTTTCTGTTGGGTACTGTGTCGGTGTGGAGCTGAGGAGCAGATCACCGCTCTGAAAGATTCCAATTTTCCCTAGTTGGTGGCTTTTTGGAACATGTCGGAACCCAGAGGGGTAGGCAAAAGAAAGGGGAAGACACGGAGGTCTTGGGGAGGTGCTGCGATCCTGGAGACTGGAAGAAGAACCCCTTGAAAACCAATGGCAGAAGGGGGAGATCGTGACAACCGTGACGATTGGAACCAGAGATGCAGCAGCCCAGCCAATTAAAAGAAGGGAAAAGAGGGAAACAGCAGGCTAAGCACGGGAAAGGCGTATTTAAAGAAGATTTTCAGAATATTAGTGTATACTGTAACGGAAGCTCCAAACTGAGTGGTGTGGTGAAGCGGCAGAGTTTTTGACAGTAGCACTGACTGAAACAACGGCAGAGATTTATGCTGACTAATGGAATCGTGAAACCTGAGGAGACGAAGGGTGAGATAAGAGCATTTGCTTTGCAAGTGGAGGAGTGAATTATAGAACCTTATTGTCCATTTATTTGAGAAGTGAGGAAAGAAAGAAAAATAAGTGAAAGTGATTAAGTGGTATAGGAAAAATGAAAGGACAATTAAGAGTGTAAAACTTGGGAACAAACTTTTGACGCACTGAAAGATCAGAAGAAAGGACTGGGGAAAAGAAACTTTAATTTGATAAATATTAATAGACAATCCTGACAACAAAATAAGAAAGATTTATTTAAGGTTCATAAGTGAAACTGTGACTGTGACTGTGCGGGAATAAAAGAACAAAAGAGCAACAAGAAAATACACAAACGGAGAAAGTGACTGTGCAACTTGGAACGAGGACATTTTGAATTAAGAGCTGTTGTAAGACAATTAACAAAAAAGAAAATCTCTGGATCTGATTTAATAGATATTGGTAAGATACAAACCTATTTAAGTGATGTTGGTAGAAAACTAATCTGATAGAAGTAAATATATTAGAAATTTGTATACAGAATATTGCTTAATACTGATTGAACTTTTTGGATTAATTGAATAATTGTTGGAAAGTGATTCTATAAGCATATGAATTCGATGGTCAAAGAATAAGTATATAGTATTATTATTTTCATCTTATTGTTCTCCTGATAAACTATACCAATCAATTTTTGTTTAAAAGTACTATATAAGGAACCTAAGAGAGAGAGAGAAAAAAAATTAGACTTACTTACTTCAATTAAATATATATCCTTAAGGAAATAGATAAATTCATATATTTAAATATATTAATGAGCTGGGTGCTTTAACTATTTACATTAATTATGTGATTATATAGGTGTGGTGTTTTCTGGTTAAGCATACTGGTATTTACTTACTTGTATTTATAGTGGATTAACTAAATATATATTGGATTAATATTTAACTCTCTAAACCTTAGAATATTTGACGAGTTAAGAAATAGAAATAAGATCTGTCTGGGACTATCTATAATAGAAAACTCTTATTTAACAATACATGTATAAATACGTATACTGTATTTAAAGGAGAAGACAATATAACTCTACTAGAATGGTTGATGGTGGATTGGAGAGAGCTTTTACAAATAGTTAAAATGGCAACGATAACTACAAATATAAAATCAGGGAAGAAACCTACAACAGTGACATCTTCACCTCTGGGACAGAGATTGCTTGATGCAATGTTATTGGCAGAAAAAGACATGTTCTGCCCAAAGTTTGCAGGCAGTACAGTCAACACTTGCCATGGTGCAGGAAATGATGGTAAAAACCCATGAACTGATAGCAAGGAATCACAAAGACATGAAATCAGAAATGAGAATGGAAATAGGAGGAGTGAAGAATGAGATACAAAATTTGGATAGTAAAATTGGAAAGATGCAGGAGACAATGACAAAAAAATGAACAAAAATTAAACACAGTAGAGGCAAGAACTGAGTAGGTGGAAAAGAGATTAGAGGAATCGGAACAAAATTGGAAAGTTTTATATTGTGAACTTCGGGATTCTGTGGTGCATATAGAACTAGAAAAAACATCATTTTATTTGAGATTCCAGAATGTTGTTGAAGATAAAAAGGAAGATCTACGTGAAATAATGGCGAACTTGATAGCAACAGCCCTACAGAAAGGCAAACAGGAAATTGAAAATGACATGGATGAGGTTTACAGAGTATACACACATTACACCCGAAGACACAGACTACCCCGAGAAGTCCACATCCGATTCGCAAGAAAGATGATACGAGACATGCCATACGGCAAGACCAGAGACGAGCCACTGATATATAAAGATCATGAAGTGGTAACGTTGAAGCAAATACCCAGGAGAGTTAGGGAGCAAAGAAGGGGCTACCAGTTTTTGTCATCTCAGTTAATTAACAATGGTATATCGTTCAGATGGCTCACTCCAGAAGGGCTCCTAATAGCATGGCAGGATCAAAAATATAAAATTGATACAATAGAGAAAGCACATCAATTTCGCGAACAATATCTGGGACCTGAGGAAGAAGATGAAAGTGGAGAAGATTTAAATACAAGAAGTCAGGAAGAACAACTCTCCGAAGAGAAAGAACTTGCACCACAGTCAGAATCTCAGAAACTGAGAAAAGATGAGCACAACAGACCAAGTACAAGAGAACCCAGAACAAGGAAAGAAATAAAAAACATTCCACACAGACAGTAACATGAACAGATAAATCACCTTATTCTCAGTTAATATCAATGGTTTAAACTCAACATTAAAAAGAAAACAGCCTTTTGAAAAACTTAAAAAACAAAATGCAGACATAACTTGTATACAACTACACATCATAGATAAACAGGCAGACCTCCTAAAGGATACTAATTTGGGAAAAATGTATTGGGCTCTTTCAAATCAAAGAAGGAGGGATATTGTAGTATATATAAAAGATTGGCTGCAACACAAACAAGCATATAAGAATGATGATGGAAAAATGTTATTTATAGAAATAATATTAAACCAGAAAAAGACTTTGTTAGTTACAGTATATGCCCCGAATGTAAATCAAAAAGAATTTTATAATAAACTCCATCCTAAGATAGTAGAAAATGAATATACAAATGTATGTATTGTAGTAGACTTCCGGTTTGTCGGCTTCGGTGACAGCAGGGATTCGCGTTTCTCCGCGATCCCTGCTGTGCTAGCCGCCTTGGTGCCTCCGATCCTGATGGATTTGGAGGCTAAGGCTGCCCTGTTGGGGCAGCTGAAGAAAGGGGGGATCCGGATAGGGGTTGAGGAGTATCGCAACCCCCCTCCCCAGCCGGCAATAACCCCCTTCTCTCAAGATGGTGGAGCGGCGGTCTTAATGGCCGCCACAAAGAAGCCGGCAACTGGATAAAGAATGTGCAGGAGGAAGAAGAAGGAGTTTTAAAACAAAAGTTTTCTCTTGGTCGAACTGGGACCTTAAGGACATATTCAACACCTGGGAAAGTATTGGCTTTTTTCTGGACGCTACAATGTTCCCGATTGATGTTTTCAGCGGTGAAGAAAAGTGATGAAAAGGGAAAGTTACTCTCCCTCCCTTATGGAATTAACAAATGGACAAGGAAAACCTGCTTTTTAATAGAAGGTAAAACCTAAACTCCTTTGTTATAAGTGGGAAGGGAGAGGCTTGGAAAAAAAAAATTCTAAAACTTTGCTGGAGGAGATGCCTTGAAGATAAGAGAATAGAAATTAATTGTAAAAAAGATTTAAAGCACAGACTGGACATTTTTTCTTTCCCTAATTTGACTTCACCCCTGGAAGAGAAATTGTAAAAAGAAGAAGTTTGTACTCTGCCTGGACTGTTTGATGACTTCGGGATTTTGGGACTTTTGGGAACTGTTTTAAGTTTGGAAATAACTGATTGGCTTAATAATAAGAAGGGGATACAGAAAAAGAAGAAGAAACAGTTTAAAATGGCTCTATCTCTTGATGAACTAAAAAAATAATATTTAAAAATAAGGAAAGAAGGCAAAGATGTTATGGGAGAAGCCCTTTGTTTTCTAGATATGGCGCTTGTCATGTGTCAGCAAATTAAACAACAGCTGGAAGAAGCCGAGGAACAAGAAGCCATTTTTAATGAACTAAATGGTGTGACTAAGAAAGAAAGGAGAAAGAGAGGAGCGAAAAGGAAGGACTTAAGAAATAAAAAAATATTTATGAAAGAGAAAAATAAGATGCAAAAACAACAGAATGCTAGAAAGCAAAAGGAAAGAGGAATGCAACAGAAAGGGGAAACCAAGAAGGCAGAGGTTTGGAGAGGAGGGGGTAGAAAGTTTAGGCGGGCTAAGAAGGAAAGGGAAAAGGGGGAAAAAGTTACAAAGGTATAAAACAAGATGGAGAAAAGAAATTTTTTTTTAGGGATAATGGGTAATGTATGGGGTTTTTTTTTCTTAAAAAAAGGGGATTCTGCAAAGTACACATGAGTATTGTAATAGTGGTATTTGTATTATAAGTAGATAATCAGAACTTTTTAAGATCTAATAAAAGACTAAAATATTAAGGTATAACTTTAAAATGTTTAATAATGAATGATTTTAAGTTTTAATAAAATACTAAAGGGAATGTTTAAAATGTTAGTTTAAATATAGAGTTTAATGGATTAAGTTGTTGACTGTTATGGATTTATTATTGTAGTATTGGTTTTTGAAATAGTAGAATGTACTAAGCAGAATCTGATTGGGATTTAGATGTTATTTTAAATTTTAATTTAGGGGAATGATAGAAAGGCATCATACTCTGATTAGTGATTCCAGGGGAAATGTAAATGGAGAAATGGACAAAAGATATAAAAATATTTTTCTTTAAAGCAAGATTAAATATATAAAACAGAATTAAGACGAGGGAAAAGTGGAGAGGAGTTATATAATAGATATAGAATGGTAAACAAGATAGATAATGGTTTATAAGAAGAGCATGAATTCAATTGAAGTCCATACAAAAAGAGGTAATCCGGAGCCAAGTTACTTTCTAAAAGAAAGTTTTATGTTTTTATGTTTATGTCTTATGTGTGTGTGTTCAATTAAGAATTAAATAACAAAATCTCGGAGGAAGACTAGATGAGAAAAACAAGCCAGAGGAAAATATAAATGTGATGATTGAATAGCAGATAAATTAGAAAGGAAATATGATTGAATAATGATTAAAGAGAAACAATGTGGAATTTGGTAAAGGGAATTTATGTGTTTATATGGAAATGGGATAAATTATAAGTATGTGATATAAAGCAATGTGTTACCTGCCTTGTAAAGATTTACAATGGAAAGAGGTTTTATGTTTTTAATGTTTAATGATGTTTTGTTTTGTTTGTTTGTTTGTAAAATTAATAAAACTTGTTTTTTAAAAAAAGAAGAATGTTATTTATAGAAATAATATTAAACCAGAAAAAGACTTTGTTAGTTACAGTATATGCCCCGAATGTAAATCAAAAAGAATTTTACAATAAACTCCATCCTAAGATAGTAGAAAATGAATATACAAATGTATGTATTGTAGGAGATTTAAATGCTGTTTCAGACAAGAACAAAGACTATAAAAGTTCCAAAAACAAAAAACAAAAATAAAAGGAGACTATTCCCATCTTCTTTTAATAACATGGTGAGGGAATTAAACTTGAAGGATGTGTGGAGAGAACTATACCCAACCAAAAAGCAATATACTTTCTTTTCCAATCCCCATCACTCTTGGTCTAGAATAGATCAGATTTGGATGGACCCAGGCTTAATGGAAAACATTGAAAATATAGAAATTTTGCCAAATATATGGGCTGATCATAACCCTATTCAAATTAAGTGGAAAGGGAAGAGAATGATTGGAAGATGGACATTTAATAATAGTATATTAAAAGATAATGAATATATTGAAATGGTGAAAAAAGAATTGAAAATATTTCTTGAAATAAATAAGAGAGAGCATATGTCCCTTCAAAATCTCTGGGATACAACAAAAGCTTATGTGAGAAGTTTAACTATTGGTTATAGTATTAAAAAGAATAAAGAAAAAAAGACAACAACAAAATGTGTGGAGAGAGAAACTTAAAGATTTAGAAGTAAGTAGACAAATTGATCCGAATAATCAAAACACTAGTAAAGAAATAGATTTGGTAAAACATAAGATAAATTTAAGTATGCAGGAAGACCTGGCCCCAAAAGTTAAATTAGTAAAACAAAATTATTTTGAAAATGCAAATAAGCCAGGGAGATTATTAGCCCATAAAATAAAAAAAGAACAAGGAAAAAGAACAATTGTAGCTCTCTAAGACCAAGAAGGGAAAGTATGTACTCAGGCTAAGGAAAAGAAAGATATTACTAAGGACTTTTTTACAAATCTATACAATCAAGAAGAAGTACCAGAAGAACTTATTAATCAATATTTGAAGGAAATTTTTTTTACCAGAAATTATGGATGAAGAGAAATGTATTTTAAATAACAAAATATCCACAGAAGAAATTAGAAAGGCAATTGGAGCCCAAAAACTAAATAAATCCCTGGGCCCAGGTGGAATTTCATCTGAATTCTATAAAGAGTTTCAAGAGTTATTGGAGGAATTAATTACAGACCTGTATAATGAAGCCTTGGATAGTGCTAATATACCAAAGTCATGGACCGAAGCATAAATAACCCTTATTCACAAAGAGCAATCACACCCACAAAAAATTCAAAATTATAGGCCAATATCACTTTTAAATGTAGATTACAAGATTTTAGCCACAATATTGGTGGAAAGATTAAAGAAAATATTAAGTAGGATTATTCATACTGACCAGAATGGGTTTCTGCCATATAGACAAATGAAGAACAATACAAGAATAATTATGGATGTTTTAGAATTCTATGAAGTACACACAACTAAAAAAAATGGCACTGATGTTTTTAGACGCTCAGAAGATGTTTGATAATTTGAAATTTCTTTTTAAACAACTGACAGGCATGAAATTTGGCGAATTTTTTTTAGGATTCATTAAAACAATATATAATACGCAAACCACAAAAATATTAATAAATGGGAAAACCCAGATAATATAAGGATAAATAAGACAAGGATGTCCCTTGGCTCCCCCACTTTATATATTAGCAGGCACTACTGATACAAATCTGACAAAATCAAGAGATCAGGGGGTTAAAAGTTAAAAAAGAGGAGTACAAACTTCAAGCATTTGCTGATGATATGGCCTTTATTGTGGAAGATCCCCTGGAAACGACACCTATCTTGATGAAAGAAATAGAACAATATGGAAAGGTGGCAGGGTTAAAAATTAATACAGAAAAAACAAAATGATAACAAAAAACTGTACAAATGAACAAAAGGAAGAACTAACGAAGAGATTAGGGATACAGGTGGTAAATAAAGTAAAATATTTGAGGGTATGGCTGACAGCTAGGTGCTCATCAATTAAAAAAGATAATTATGATAAATTAACAATCCAAATATTTAAAGACTTAGATAATTGGGCCAAATTACAATATCTCTATTAGGCCGTATTGCAATAGTAAAAATGAATATTTTGCCAAAATTGTTCTTATTTCAGACGGTGCCAATCAAGTTGGAAAAAAGCTTTTTTGAAGAACTAAATAAACATATATCCAAATTTATATGGCAAGGGAAAAAACCCAGAATAAAATATAAATTATTACAGGATGATAGAAAGAAAGAAGGCTTTGGTCTTCCAGATTTTGAAACATACTACTATGCTGCGATAGCAACCTGGCTTAAAGACTGGGTTAATTTGATAAGTAAAAGGATCTTAACCTTAGAGGGCTTTGATCTCCAACTTGGATGGCATGCATTTATGTGGGATGGAAAGAGTAAACACCACTTGTACTTTCAAAGGCACTATATAAGGAATATGTTACTAAATATTTGGGAAAAGATTTAAAAAAGTACATTACTGTAAGGTCCCACTGTGGTTATCTACAATGGAGGCAGTTACACATCCTAATGTTTTAGATTTTGATAATATTGTAAGATATAAAGATCTATTACATCAAACCGGAGAGTTAAAGGGTAGGAATCAAATACAAATTCAAGGAAAAGAGATAGCATGGTGGCTCTATGCACAGATACAATCACATTACAAAAAAGATAAAGAACAATTTGGTTTTAACATGACCTACCAAGAATTAGATAAAAGTTGGCATGGAGAGGAAAGGAAGCTGATTAGTAAAATATATAAATATCTATTGGATTATAAATTAAAAGAAGAAACAGTCAAGGAGTGTATGATAATTTGGGCAAAAAATGTGGGCCACAGTATTGAATTAGACAAGTGGGAACATTTGGGAAATAAACTACAAATTAACTATGTCAGCCTCGTACAAAGATATAAAATGGTATAAAATGGTGTATCGTTGGCACTTGCTACCCGCGAGACTGGTTAAGATGTTCCCGAACCTCCCCCCAAACTGCTGGAAGTATAACTGCACCCAGGAAACATACTTCCATATGTGGTGGATGTGTCCATATGCGCAGAAGTTTTGAAAAAATATCAAAAATTGGATTCTAAATATAACTAAACAAGTAGTAAAATTTGAACCCGAAACCTTCTTGCTGGGTATGATAGACTCAAAAATAGAAAAAAATATATCAATATTTAATCTTGCACATTATAACGGCAGCCAGAATAAGTTATGCTCAAAATTGGAAACTGTCTATTGTCCCTTCAGAGGAGATGGTCATTAAAAAAATTCACAGTGTGCAGAGATGGACAGCCGAACCAAATTACTAAAAAACAACAGAGATAGTGAATACTACAAAGTTTAGAACTGTTGGTATGAATGGTTAAAGAAAAAGTAACATTTGATAACTGAGTAAGGTATGAAATTATGAAGGACGTACGTTTAATTATAAAGTATTCTCTGAAAGTAACCAATGCTCAATACCTGCTGCAAAATGTATATATGTATATATATTTGTTTATATGTTTGTTTGTTTCTTTTTAAATGTATTAAATATATGAAACTTAAATAAACTTTATTTTAAAACTAAAAAAAAATGAAAAAAATGAATAAACAGCAAAAAGGTGATTAGAAGTATGATTTCAAATCCAGATGGATTTGAAATAAGATTTTGGAATTAATTATACAAATCCTTTCCATGAGAAAATGCTTTTGTTTCAATTTTTAATAGGACAGGACTTTTCATTTGGCCTGTGCCAACATAACAGTCCTAATAAACAATTGGATTTTTCTTGAATCTTTTCTTGAGGCTCCTGCTTTTATTAGGGCATCGTTCAGAACCCTGACAGCAAGCCAGCTCTCCCAAAACTAACCAAAATGACTGGGATTCCTGAGCCCTGGACTCTCCACTTGCTCTCTGATACCTGGGGCGTATGTAGAGAAACTCAGGCCACCATGACAGAGGGTGGAGTATCCGAAGAGAGCTTGCTCCTGGCAGCCGAGAAGGAGGCAGAACCTAATGTCAACCTCCAAGAATTATTCTTCTGCTTATCTTCCCAGCTGCCATAGAAACAGGGGGAGGAAAGAATAATTGGACTTCATGGGGGGAAGGGTGCTGAAGGTTTAAGTTGGTGAAATGTAAAAGTTGGGATGTTTTCTTGATTATGCTTACTTGCTTACTGTGCAGATGTAGCCTCTTATCTGTCTACACCAAGGTCAACCATCTTGGCATTCCAGATGTGAGAAACGCCACCTGAAGATGCCCCACATGTCTCAGTTTGGATGGCCAGTTTGAACTATTGGGGGTGGGAACATGGGTAACTTTCTATATGTTATTTTTGTGCCTATTGCCTCAGATCTTGTATTCTTCTGATGCTACCACTTCAATTTTCAATAAAAGTCCTTTTCTCTATAACAATGGAGTCTAAGGTTTTCTTTCTTGGATTTTGAATGGAGCTTCACCTGACATTATTCAAATTCTCCGTTTTCACCAGCCCACCTGGAGATTTATTCTTTTATCTTCTGAGGGGGGTCTGAAAACAATGTCTAACACAGCGAAGTGATCAAAAAGGCTGCTGGAACTACAACCTCAAAGCCTGGGGGAGAGAAAAGGGAGGTAGAAGTAATTTGAGCCCCACCAGCCATCAGCTCAGGCCAGTTCGAGCGGCTGCTGCCGTCAAAGCCCCCCCCCCCCAGGGGGAGCAGCCCCATGGAGGTACTGAATTCCAAAAGTTCCTTCGCTGGAACTAAAATATGGAGGAGATGCCAAGGAGTTAGGATTTTTCCTAGCCCAAGTTTGGAACCATATGGAGGAATATGGTAAGGATTTTGCATCAGAGGCAGCTAAAGTGAGATGTGTTACCCTTGTTGAGGTAATTCCCCATTAGGAGAATGAGCACACACAGGGAGACAACAGTGAGAGTGGTGAAGAATAACACACAAACAGCACACAGCTACACTGTATAGTAAAATGTAGGTTTTACTTCCAGTAAACAGTTAAGCAAAGTCCAAACAAGCAGTCCAAGTCATTCACAGTTAAAGCAGTCAGTTTTCAGTCCAGGGATAATCCAAATAACAAAGTCCAGTATCAAAAACAGTTCAGTAACAGACTTACATCAAATCCAAGACGAACTATGATCAGTAACACTCAATAGGAACAGCAATACTCTCCAGAACAACAGAACAGAAGAGCCCAGGTTTCTGGCTCCATCTTATGCCCGTTTGAGGAACCACACCCAATTACAATTTTAGCATTCCCTTAAAGAGACAGTATTAAAAAGTCTATCCTGGTTTATATATTTTCCAACCCAGCTAACTGTTAGGTGACTCACATTCCTAACAACCCTGCATAATGATAATGCCCATCAATTGATGAATTATGTACTGTTTATGGATTTGCACACCCGATTTGAAGATCCTCTTGCTGAACGCAAGGCTAGGATTAGGATGAAACCATAAATCGGGGTGAAGATCAGTGGTTGAATACACCTAGGAATTTAGAGAGCTGGCATGCCATATTCGAGAGTGGTCCCAAGAAGCTGTGATATAAGCTTTCAAGGATGGGCTCAATGAAGATGTTTATCAAATCTGTATCCTCCAGAAGAGATCCCAGAGACCTGCAATTCTGGTACATGTTGGCAGCAGATGTGGAGATTGATCTGACCAGAAATAGATGCAGGGATGGTCTCAGCTGGAGCAAGCTCTCTCCTACAAATCCCTGAGAGGCCCCTAAAGCTCAAAAGGGGGATCAGCTGTGAAACCCAAACCACAGGGTGCTTCCAATGTGAAAAGGAAGGTCACCGGGCTGCAGATTGCTGCACTAAGCTGGATTCAAAGGGGGCTCTGGCAGGAGGGAAAAAAGTTGGAAAAACCCCAGCCACGCTGTGTGAAACTGCTCAGAGAGTGGAGGAGGTCGTAGAGTTCACTCTCCTGGGAAAAGAGGAGATGGGAACTCTGACCCCTTCAGGAGAGAGTGAATCCAATTCAGATGATGACTCTCTGGTAAGTCCACAAAATGACCCCATGACCATCCCAGTAAAATTAAAGGTGCCTGCCTCTGGCATCCAGGGGAAAATGCTAGCCCTGCTGGACTCTGGGTATACTAGATGTGTAATTAGCTCAGAAGTCATAGAGAAACTGGGATTGAGGCTAAGAACTTTAAAAACTCCCATAGCCTTTTGCCAACTGGATGGATCAGTAGCTGGGGGCAGTTGAGGGTGGTCTGCTCATTTTATAACAGAGCCAGTGGAAATGTTGTTGGGGAGGCATTGAGAGACTTTGCATTTTATTGTGGCCCCTGGGATGGAGCGCCCCTTATTACTTGGCTTGCTGGGGCTTAGGAAGTGGAATTCCCAAGTGGATTGGAGGAAAAGCCTACACACCGACCAACCACCAGAAGGGGAGGAGCTGTCTCTAATAAAGCCCCAGAATTCCATTGAGTTGGCATCGATGGGAAATGAAAACATTGTGGAGAAGGAAAAAATCCCTGAAGAGTATTGGGACTTAAGGGAGGTTTTTAGTGAGAAAGCACGGGTGCGCCCCATTCATTGCCCTACAGATTGCAGCATTGAGATTCTGCTGGGGGTGAAGTTCCCTAAGCCTAAATTGTATTCAATGACACTGCGAGAATTAGAGGAATTGCATTTGTTTATCAATAAGAACATTGAGCGAGGTTTCATCCAAGCTGCCAGGCCTTGAGTGGCGGCCTCAGTGTTGTTCTGAGAAAAGAAAGATGGCTCTCTTCACTTATGTGTGGACAACAGAAACCTTAATACCATTTGCATAGAAAACATTTACCCACTCCCCTTAATAAAGGACATGTTAGCTCACCTTGCCAAGGGAAAATTTTTCACTAAGCTTGATTTGAGAGAAGCGTACTATTGAGTTTGAATTAAGGAGGGATATGAATGGAAAACTGCATTCAATTGTCCTTTGGGTTGTTTTCAATTCAATGTTCTCCTATTTGGTCTGCAAGGGACCCCTGTCGTTTTCATGCAGCTGATAAACAAGATGCTACATACATACAAGGGGGTGTTGTTTATCTTGATGACATCCTTATCTATACAGAGACCTTGGAGGAGCGCATGAAATTGATGCGGTCAGTTTTGAAAAAATTTCAAATGGCTGAAATGTATGCAAAATTATCCAAGTGTGAATTTCACCAAGAGAAAATTGACTATTTGGGTTACCGCATATCACATGAAGGCATAGAGATGGACCCAGAAAAAATCCAAGCCATTTTGGATTGGGCTCCTCCTCGCATCAGAAAACAATTGCAGAGTTTTCTAGGATTTGCTAATTTTTACCGCCAGTTTATCTCAGCATTTGCAAAGATTGTGTTACCTATTACAAACACCCTAAAAGACTAAGGGAGAATTGAACCAGTCAACCATTGGAATGGTCCATGGAGTGCCAGGTGGCTTTTGAGAAGCTAAAATGACTCTGCAGCTGAACCAGTGCTAAAGCATCCAGAGATTGACACCCCTTTTGTGATCCAGGCCGATGCAAGCGACATGGCAGTGGGAGTGGTGCTGCTTCAATCAAATTGAGAATGGAACTTTACAACTTTGTGCTTATACCTCCCGAAAACTAACTGAGACTGAAAGGGGATGGGCTATTTGGGAAAAAGAAGTGTTTGCTGTCCAGTGGGCACTATTAAGTTAGAGGCATTTTCTCGAAAGGGCAAAATACCCCTTTTAAGGTGTGGATGGATCATAAAAACCTAAAGGCCCTAAAAGCACCTCAAAAATTGTCTCCTAAGGAAATTTGTTAAGCACAATACTTCAAGTGATTTAATTATTCATTGAAGTATCTCCCAGGGGAAAAGAATTTTATGGCAGATGCTTTATCTAGATTGCCCCAATATAACAGTGTCCACCCAGAAATGATCTGTCCTATTGTTCCTACAAGGCAACTGGCTGCCCCATTGGTCACCAGAGCCCAGAAAAAAGGGGATGTTAAGTTTTCAAGTGATTTAACTGTACAGTTAAAAGAAGCTTTAAGACTGGATGATTGGTTCTTAACCCACTCAAATGACTGTACTATTCGAGATGGTCTAGCATGGGTGGGGGCCAAGTTATATGTACCAGCTAGCCTTAGGGGGGCCATCTTAAAGCAAGCCCATGATTCGAAAGCTGCTGGACATGTTGATTTCGTAAACACCTTACATTTGGTCAAACAGCAATTTTGGTGGCCATCCTTGAAAAAAGACATAGAAGCTTATGTAGCTAATTGTCCTGTTCGTGCTTCGGCCAAATGGTCACCTGAAAAACCTATTACAACATGTAGCCTGAAAAACCTATTACAACAATAGCCTATTGGCCTATTACAACATGTAGCCAGACTGACTGCTCCATGGAAGGAAAGTTCCATGAACTTTATAGTGGAAATGCCTGAAAGTGGGGGAAATGCAGTTATATGGGTGGTTACTGGCTTGTTTTCCAAGCAGGTACATTTCATACCCCGTGCAAAAATCCCATCTGCAAAAATGTTGCCTAAACTGTTCATTTTAGATGTGTATAGATTACATGGTGTGCCTGAATGGATAATTTCAGATAGGGGGGTCCAATTTATGTCAAACTTCTGGAAGGAATTCCTGAAGTTATTGGGTTCCACCCAGGGCTTAAGCTCCGTCCACCACCCACAAACCAATGGGGCCTGTGAGAGACCTAACTCATTATTGGAACAATATCTTAGATGTGTGATGAATAGCTGAACTTCAGGGGGGAAGAGTGCTGGAGGTTTAAGTGGTGAAATGCAAAAATTGGGATGTTTTCTTGACTATGCTTACTTGCTTACTGCGCAGATGTAGCCTCTTATCTGTCTATGCCAAGATCAACCATCTTGGCATTCCAGATGTTGTGAAACACCACCTGAAGATGCCCCACATGACATTATACGCATCTCAGATTGGATGGCCAGTTTGAACTATTGGGGGTGGAAACATGGGGTAACTTTCTATATGTGATTTTCGGGCCTTAGATCTTGTATTCTTCTGATGCTACCACTTCAATTTTCAGTAAAAGTCCCTTTATCTATAACAATGGAGTCTAAGGTTTTCTTTCTTGGATTTTGAATGGAGCTTCATCTGACACCTATCCTCACCCAGGGACCTCCAGGAGCCAGCAGCCCCAATGGAACTCAATTACAACCATCTCTGACCATGGAAGCTGAAATGCCCGGAATGCCTGCCTCAGTGACCAAAGCAGAAAGGGATGAATATTGGTGGAAGAGAATCCCTAAAGCAATTGAGGTGGCACCCCCTCCCCTATCTCCCATTGCCCGGGCAATGTATAAGCTAGCTAGAAAGACTGGAGTGGATGAAAGAAAATCTCAGAACCCAATTTCCTCTAGTGGAGCCCCAGATGAATCCTTAGAGCAATCGAGGGAGGAATTTGACTGAGCCACCCTTCGCGATGAGGACCTGTTGTGCCACCCAAAAGAAAGGGGAAAAGAAATGGGGATGAAATTGATCCCCATGAAGAGAGGAGAAACCCAATCCAATCCAAGCTCCAATTAGCCAACCCTAAGTTCAAACTGAGCCTGACTTCACAACAACCCCAGGGCATCCACATGCTCCCAGCTGCCTAACAATGGAGAAGCTGAGCCTGAGGCTGTCCCCTCTGCACCACAGGCAAACTGCCCAGGCCAAAAGAAACCCCTTTCCACGAGCCAGAATTGATGCAGACTGCCAAGAGCACCAGGTTCAGGCAGATGGGGCCCAATGAGATGAGAGAGGGGCACAGTGGAACGGACCACCTTGATTCAGGGGGAAATTCAATGGGAACCCAGATCAGCTGGCTCTATTCTGTGACTCTGCTGATGTCCACCTAGATCAGGGGTCACCAACCTTTTGGACTCATAATTTTAAATCACCAAACTCATAATTTTAAATCCTGTGGATCTACCTAGGTGTACCAGCTTGCCATGGACTGGAGGAGCTGCTCCAGGATGACCAAAGGGCCAGTCCTGTGATGACTGCAGCTCTGGAATATGGGACCGACTTTTCCCCCGCTGTTGGTCTTATCTTCCAATTTCAGCTTGTGGAGTTCTACTCAAGATAAGGTTTGCGCTCGGCTGGAAGGTGGAGACCAGCGGATGGGTGGTTATGTGGGCGGCACAGCCTTATGTTACTACACAGCCTGGATTAATTGCTTTTGGGGGGGAATGCTTTTGGGGGACATTATTCTGTGGTCCACCAAAATGTCCTACCCTCCCTCACACTGTACAATGGACTGTTCCATCAAAATCATCCCGAGGGCCAAGCTTCCCAAACCCAAACTGTATGCCATGGCACCCCGGGAAATACAAGAAATGCTGAAATATATATACAAAAACCTAACAAGGGGTTTCATCAAGCCACAAGTTGCAGCCCAGTCCTATTTAAAAAGAAAAACAATGAAATGATGAAATGATGCATAGATTTTAGGGGGATAAATGGAATGTGTGTGCACAACCTATACCACTCCCTCTCATGGAGGACATGCTGTCCCACCTAGCCAAGGGAATGATCTTTACCAAACTAGACTTCAGAGAAGCATATTACCAAGTCCTTATCAGGGAGGGAGACAAATGGAAAACGGCATTCAACTGCCCTCTATGGAGCTTCAATTCAAAGTAATACCTTTCGGGTTTCAGGGCCCCCTGGTGGTTTTTATGCAGTTAATAAATGATGTGCTGCATGAGCACCTCTACAAGAGAGTCCTGGTCTACCTGATTGACATCCTCATCTTCACTGAGACCATGGAGGATCACATACCCCTAGTCTGCCAGGTACTGAAAAAGCTCTTAGCGATGAACTTGTACGTCAGGCTGTCAAAATGTGAATTTCATCGCGCTTGGCTAGACTACCTGACTGAATGGGCTACCGAGCATCAAATGAGGAGATAGAAATAGACTGATCCTAGAGTGGCAGCCCCCTCATACCTGGGATTCACTAACTTTTACAGACAATTCATACCCTCCTTTGTGAAGATTGCCAAACCCATGACAGACCTCCTAAAGACAGAGAGCCTGGGAATGAAGCGCTGCCTGGGACAACCCCTACAGTGGGATCTAACCTGCCAAAAGACATTCAAAACACTAAAAAAACATTTTGCAAAAAAAAAAGGGGGTACTGAAACAACCTGACCCTTCATCATCCAAGTAGATGCCACCAACATGGCGGTAGGAGCAATGCTGCTCCAAAGAAATGGCCTGGGAAAACTACAGCCTTGTGCCTACACCTCCTGTAAACTCACTGACACAGAAATATGATGGGCCACCTCTTGGAAGGAGGGGAGAAACCGTTTGAAGTCTGGACTGACCACAAGAATCTGGAGGTCCTTAGGACCCCATGGAAACTGTCAACCAAGGAGGTCTGCTGGGCTCAATATTTCAACCAATTCGACTTCATGTTAAAACACATCCCAGGAGGGAGGAATTTTCTTAGCAGATGCCCTCTCCCACATACCCCAATTCAAATGTTGGTGGGAGGAGGTAGTAGATGCCATCATCCCCGCTATGCAAGTTATGGCCCCCGAATGGTGAAAATGCCGCAACCGGAAAGGCCAACTCACAAGCAATTTAACCATGAAACTCAAAACCAAACTGGGAGAAAAACCCTAGTTCCATGACAACCCACACATCTTGACAAAAAGGGAGGACCTAGTGTGGAAGGGGGTGAAACTCTACATCCCCAAGTCCCTACGCACCTTAATCCTCCAGAGAAGCCATGATGTCAAATCGGCAGGCCATTTTGTAATCCTAAAGACTTTACATACTTAATGAGGAGACAATTCTGGTGGCCCAGCATGAAGAAAGACATGGACAGTTATGTAAAAAGCTGCACCATCTGCACCACCATGAAAAAGAGACCAGGAAAAAACCCCAGAATTGGTGGCAGAGCCAACAAGGCCATGGGAGGAAATCACAATGGACTTTATAGTGGAGTTGTCAAAGTGTGGGGGAGACACAGTGATCTAGACTATAATTGACTTATTTGCCAAGCAGGCACACTTTATACCCTGTAGCAGACTACCTTCAGCCCACCAGCTAGCCAAATTCTTCTTGAGGCACATCTACCATCTGCACAGAATCATCTCGACAGAGAGGTTCAGTTCATGGCTAAGTTCTGGAGGGAATTCCTGTGGGTCACCCCAGGTCCTTAGCTCAGGGGGGTGGGGAAGAGATTGAACGCCATGGTAGAACAGTACCTGAGGTGTTACATGAACTACCAACAGTTCAATTGGGTGGTCTTTCTGCCATTCACAGAGGTTGCATACAATAACAAAGTCCAGTATCAAAAAAAGTTCAGTAACAGACTTACATCAAATCTAAGACAAACTATGATTAGTAACACTCAATAGGAATAGCAATATTGAGTTGGCCATGCCCAGCCAATAATATGACCCCCAAGCTATGTCCACCCAGTCACATGACCACCAAGCCATGCCCACCACCTAAGCCACGCCCACAGAACCGGTTGTTAAAAAATTTGAGTCCCACCCCTGCTTAGAACCATTCAGCCCATGTGACCTCCCACAGCTGTTTTGGGGGAAATAAGAGAAGGAAGAAGTATTGATAAGTTTGCTGCCTTGACTTGTATATGAAAAAAAAGTTAGGATAAAAATATAAAAAAAAATGGAACTCTTTATCTCTGTGACAAATCAATTAAATGCATTTGAAAACTTCCATATATATATAGAAAACGTAGAAAACTTAAGAAAACACACTCACTCACACACACACACACACACACACACACACACATCTTATTATGAATTCTTACTTTCCCCCCCAAAATCATATTTTATACAGAATTTTTGAAAATACTTCCAGTGGCGAGGCAAGGATGAACAGAGGGGCAGAAATCTGCTCGCGGTTTCAGCTATCCTTTTCTTGAGTTTGGTGCGATCTTTTGGGGTGCTCAAGTCTTGGAGAGACTCGTGCCGGTGTGGGGGAACCTCGGACGGTAGTGTGGGGAAGGCAACCCCCCTGCAACGAAGAGGAAGCCCTCCAGAGCCCAACGTTCAAGAACAGCCCCCTGTCAATGGAGGCTCCGAAGTCCGGGCTGCCACCGATGTGAAGGAAAGAGTGAGTGACAGTTTGCAAGCTTGTTGGGAAAGAGAGCGGTGATAAAAGTTAGCGGCAGAGAGGAAAACTGGAAGAGTACAGAATGACTTTAGGTTGGCATACACTGTATGAACGTCTGCCTGGAGCCCTAAGAGAAAGCGGTTAAAACCGAACGCGACAAGTGAAAGTGAAGGGGCTCGGCAGACAGAAGAGAGACGGAGACAACAAAGATTTAAAGAGGAATTCAGAAGATCAGCACCAGGGAGTGATTGGAGAGATTTAGTTACCATTTGCATTTGAACAGACATTACCAAACCGGAGCCAGAAGAAGAACGAAGCTGAGTGAGGGAAGGGAAAAGACAGAGCGGCACCATAGGCAGTATTTAAAATGCTGAAGTGGCTACAACAAAGTAACAGATTTAACTCACTGAACTGACACAATTTATCCTACAAGCTTCGGGAAACTTGAGAACATTGTTCTATTGGAGGAGATAGTTCCCTTTCTCTATTTGAAGGAAATCAGATCAAGCGAATTAAGGAACACTAACACAAGTAAAATCGGAAGCCTCTGAATGAGTGGGAAATTTGCTTAATGCTAGCTGTTACTCAGCAATTTTTCATACCTCACTTCCGGTGTGCTCGAAGTGAAAGCTCCCAAATTGTAAAGTGAAAACTAAAAACTCTTATTTCTAGAATCTCCCCTTTTCTTTCCTTTTACTCTCTTTTTTGTGTATATATTTACTTAAAATAGACTCCCTTCTTTTCTATTAGTTGGTGTTATATTATCTTGAAATATGCTTGCTTTTCTTCTGCCTTTTTTTCAATAAATATGCAGATCCAGTAAAGAAATATAAGATTGTTAAAATATTGGATTAATTAATCTAGTTAAGTTAATAGCAATAGGGATTGTGATATTTTGAATGGGAATATAGGGGAGATAGTAAGAACATTAAGTATAAGTTATTTAACAACTTTAGAGCTTTCTAGATTAATATTACAATTTATGGTGTTACTATATTTATGAAGGTGATATATTTTGTAGTTAAGGTAGCTTTATATTTAAGTTTAATCAGAGAAATACATATACATCTTACCAATTAGTTGAGAATATAGTTATTTAATAGATTGATAGATCTTGGTTAATATTAGTAACAGAGTTAAGAATACTGAATGCCAAATTGGAACAATATATTTAGCATTGTACAACAACAAAAACAAATTATAAAGGAAATGACTTCTACAACCACCATAGCACTGAAATCCGGCAAAAAGGTCAACCCTACAATAACAACCACCTTGGCAACGACTTCACCTATGGCACAAAAAATAATAGAGGAAACACTACCAATAGAGAAGCAAACTAGCATTTCGAATGCTAACATCCAAGCAATGTTTCTAACCTTATAGGACTCACTGACAAGACTGTAAGAAATAATGATTAAAAATCACAGTGAAACAAGAGCAGATATTAACGATCTGAAGAAAGAGATGGGGAAACTAAAGGCAGAAATGAAGGTGGATATCTTCAAAGTAGAGGACAATAGGAGTATTGCAGCAGGTCTTGAAGAAAAATGAAGTTATAATAAAAGAGGTAGAGAAAAGAACTAAAAGAATGGAAAGAGAATTAGAAAGAGTGGATGAAGATCTTAAAAATGCGAGCAAAGAAATGGTGGACTCATTGGTCCTCCTAGAGATGGACAAGGCAACAACCTACTTAAGATTTCAGAATGTGGCAGAATCCAAAGAGGAAGACCTGGAATATTTGATGGCAGAGATTCTGGCCGGTCTATTGAAGATGGATAAAGATGACATTCAAAAAGAGTTCAATGAAGTTTACCGGGTCAATACAAACTATGCAAGACGCCAGAAATGCTCTAGGGAAGTCCACATACTTTTCACCAGAAGATGTGTCCGAGATATGATATATAGAACCTCTAGAGATAAAACAATAACGTACAAAGACAACAGATACCGAGGAGAGTAAGGGAACAAAGGCGTGATTACAAGTTTCTAGCAGTCTACCTAAACCAGAAAAGAATTACATTCAAATGGCTTATTCCAGAAGGGATGCTAGTGTCGTGGAAAGAGGGGAAAATCAAAATAGACTCTACAGAAAAAGCTCAGGATTTTTACGAATGGATGGTGGTGCCACGGGAGCAAAGTAGTAGGGAGGAATTGGAAACAAAT
This sequence comes from Pseudonaja textilis, assembly GCF_049901715.1. Classification (NCBI taxonomy): domain Eukaryota; kingdom Metazoa; phylum Chordata; class Lepidosauria; order Squamata; family Elapidae; genus Pseudonaja; species Pseudonaja textilis. The sequence continues at coordinate 66,568,113 of NC_142008.1, forward strand.
TCTCAAGAAGAACTTGGTGGATACAAAAATAGTACAGGAACTGCAGGGAACCAAGAGTATACTCATTTACAACAAAAGACAGAAGGAACCACATAAACACAAGTGCAAGAAGAGAGAGGAATTGTTACACGTCAAAGAGCGAAACAGAACTGAATAGATGGGAGAAGGAAAAAAACTACTATCAATAAACATAAAGCGGCTTAAATTAGACAAATAAAGAAAAAGGATATTAACCAAATTAATCCAACAAAATGCCGATATAATATGCCTACAAAGAAAGCATATAAAGAAGAAGGATGAAAAATATTTAGAATGCCCGAAATTAGGAAAGTTATTTACCACACCAGCGGATGAGGAGAAAAAGAAGGGAATTGCAGTATATGTGAAAGAAGATCTGAAGTCCGAGCTAATATGGTCGGATTCGGAAGGAAGGACTCTGGGTTTGCAGATTTGGATTAATAACATCTCAATTCTCTTAGTAGTAATTTATGCCCCAAATGGAGATCAAAAGGAGTTTTTAAACACCTATATAGAAAATTGGTTGAATTGCAAAGAGAAACATTTGCATTATTGGAGACTTCCACTCTATTGCTGAATTTCAAAAAGACCACAGTGATGGCGGAAAGAATAAAAAGGGAAGAGAGAGCTCCTAAGATCTGTGGGAAATGATGAAAGAACTAAACTTGACAGATATATGGCGAAGATTACACCCTGAAAAAAAAAATTACATTCTATTCAAATCCCCACCAAATATGGACAAGGATAAACATGGCATGGATGAATGGGGAAATAGCAAATGAGACAAAAGAAGTGGAAATTTTGCCTGATGAATGGGCAGATCAGAAGCCAATTCAGATAATATGGAAGGGCAGGGCAAAACCAAAGAAAAGATGGACGCTAAATACTCACTTAATAAGAGAGAAAGAATACATTAATAAATTAAAGGAGGAATTAAATTTTTTTATAAAAGAAAACGATAATGGAGAAACCACGAAACAAAACATTTGGGACACAATGAAGGCAGTAATAAGAGGTACAACAATCTCTTATAACGCCAAGAGAAACAAGGAAAAATATTCCCGACAAAACAAATTACAACAAAAGAATTAAGGAGCTAGAAACCCTTCTACAGAATAGCCCAAAAGATTTAAAATTGCAAAATCAGATAAGATTAGTTAAACACAAATTGAATTTAATTGAACAAAGAAAATGACTATGAATTTGAATTTGACCAGACAAACCTATTTTGAACATGCCAACAAGCCAGGAAGATGGCTATCTTACAAGTTAAAAAAAAAGAAAGAAAAGAGATTGATATATCAATTAATTGATAGTAAGGAGACATATATCAAGAAATAGAATGGAAAAAAGAAATCACTCATAAATACTTTGAAGATCTATATAAAAAGAAGACATTAGTGAGGATAGAATAAGAAATTACTTAGATGAAGTAACGGACAAGATAATTGAGGAAGAAATGGTAGAACTACTGAATAAAGATATCACTGAAGCGGAATTGAAATCAGCAATAGAGAACCAGAAAAATAACAAAACTCCAGGCCCTGATGGGATTCCAGGGGAGCTGTACAAGGTAATAGTAGAACAAATTGGACCACTTATGGTGGAAGTTTTTAATGATGTTTTATTGGCAGCCAGGATGCCGGACTCGTGGAGGGGGGCGTTGATCTCGCTGATCCCGAAGGAGGATACGGATCCCAGATATATAAATAATTACAGGCCGATTTCACTCTTAAATACTGATTATAAAATATTCACCTCTATTATAGCAAACAGACTAAAGAGAATGTTAAATTTGTATATACACGAAGATCAAAATGGATTTCTCCCAACTAGGCAAATAAAAAACAACTTAAGAATAGTATTAGAGCGCAGTAGAATTTTATGAAGCGCACCCTGAAAAACAAGTAGCACTGATGTTCATAGCGCAGAGAAGGCTTTCGATAATCTAAATTGGAAATTCTTAATTCAAAAAATTTATAATTTGAATCTGGGCACCAAATTTGAAAATATCATAACAACTATATATGACACACAACAAGCTAATATAATAATAAATGGGGAATGTACTCGCCCAATAAAGATATAAAAAGGAATGAGACAGGGCTGCCCACTCTCTCCCCTGCTCTTCATATTAGCATTCGAGACATTATTAATGCGAATCAGGCAGAATTCAGATATAAAGGAATTAACAGTTAAGAAAGAGGAATATAAATTGCAAGCATTTGCAGATGATATGATTTTCTTTATCGAAGAACCAATAGACAGGGGTCTAAATCTGATGAGTGAATTGGAGAAATTTGGAGCAGTAGCAGGGCTTAAAATAAATAGAAAAAAAACCAAATTAATGACTAAAAATCTAACAGAAAAACAGAAAATAGAACTAGAAGAAACAATGCATATACAAGTGACAAAGAAAGTGAAATATTTAGGAATTTGGCTAACACCACACTGTAAGACACTTAAAGAAAACAATTATGATAAATTGATACATCAGGTAAAGAAAGATTTAGAATCATGGGGCAAACTTCAAATTTCACTACTAGGTCGGATCGCCACCATTAAAATGAACATTCTCCCCAAATTCTTGTACCTATTCCAAAGCGATCCCAATTAAATTGCACAAAAAGTTCTTTGAAGAACTCAATAGAATAACCCTGAAATTCATTTGGCAAGGTAAAAAACCAGAATAAATGTTAAAGCAATGCAGGATATGAAAGCAGGGAGGGTTAGCATTCCCAAACTGGGAGTTATACCATATGGCTACCTCATTGGTCTGGCTGAAGGATTGGGTGAACTTATCCAACAAAAGAATATTATTCCTAGAAGGCCAAGATTTACAAAGGGGTGGCATGCCTTTTTATGGGATGTAGGGAAAACCAGTCAAAAATATTTTCATAGACACTTAATCAGAGACGCACTATTAACAATTTGGAAGAAAATACAGAAAAAACATTATACAAAAGTACCAATATGGATTTCAACTATGGAGGGGATGATTCACCCAAACAATTTGGAGATTACCAAAATGATTAAATACAAAGATCTATTGAACCCACAAGGAAATTTGAAACCGAGGCAGGAACTCCAGGAGCAAGGACAAAAAAATTGATCAATGGGTCTACCTCCAGATCCAAAGTAGATACAAACAAGACAAGAAAGAATTCGGAATTAATAATAAACCTCAACAATTAGATAAAATTTTATTAGGACCAGATTAAAAAAACATAACAAAATTCTATAATTACTTATTAGAAACAGAATTGGAAGAAGAAATCGTAAAAGGAAATATGATTGCTTGGACTAAGAACGTAGGGTGCAGCATCACTTTAGCGGAATGGGAGAAAGTCTGGGGCAGAAATAATAAGATCACCAAATCAGCAGCATATAAGGAAAACCTTTACAAAATGTTTTATAGATGGCACTTTCCCCCTTCGAGATTAGCGAAGATGCACCCTAATTCGAGTCCACATTGCTGGAAGTGCAGGAAAAAAGAAGGAACATTTTTCTATATGTGGTGGACTTGTACAGAAACCCAAAAGTACTGGAAGAAAATAAAAACTTGGTTGGAAGAAATTACCAAAGAGCAGATTGAATACAAACCAGAGTCCTTCCTGCTAGGGATTTTTGATAAACCAATTTCCAAAAAAGCCAAATACATAACAATACACATCCTAACAGTGGCCAGATTAGCTTTCGCTCAATACTGGAAACAACATCAAATTCCATCAGATGAAATGATTATTGAAAAAATTTCAAAATGTGCAGAAATGGACAAACTGACTCTGGCACTAAAAAACAAAGATACTTCACTATATTATGTTAGCTGGAAATGTTGGTATAATTGGATTGACCAAAGATAAATTATATTTTATAAGGCTTAAGAGAAAAATATTAACCTACAACAATGAGGCAGCGATATAAGCAAAGAACAGGTGTGTGAACATGACACAAATTAAGGTTATGGAAAAAAGACCTTGCAAACTGTAAAAAATAAGAATGCTTTTAACTTTCTTCTTTTCCTTTTTTTTCTTTCTCTTCTTGTTCTTTTTCTCTCTATTTCCCTTTCTCTCTCTTCTCTAAATTTTTCTTTTTTTGCTCTCCTTTCCCCTTTCCTTTCTTCAGTTTATTTGTGTATGTATTGTTGGTTGGTTTTAATTGTAAAATTAATAAACTATATTTTTTAAAAAAAAAAGAATTTTTGAAAATAAAAAAATAGGCAAATAAGAGAAAAGAGAAAATTAAAGAAAAATATAATATGAAATAAATAAACAAGAAATCTGTAAGCATTATAGAATTAAGTTTACATTCTTAATATTTCATTAAATTAAGTAACTGAATATATTCCCAGACATTTTTTCCAGATCTGCGAATAATTATTTTGAATAAGCATTTGTTTTTTAAAAGATTCCTAGATATTTAACTATTTTAGCAGTAATATTAAATCCTGTTATATGATACAAGCTTTGCATTTCTTCCCTAGATACACTCCATGTCAACATTTGAGTTTTATCCTTACTGATGCTATACACTTAGCTGGCCTTGTGTCAGAAATGCAGGAATTAGAAAAGGAGAAATTATTAATTTAATATTTAGAAAAATTAAAAGCTTTAATAAATTATAGATTTATATAGTTCTATCCCAGTATGGGGCCATGTTAATGGCAGAAATATTTCTGACCAGCAAGTCATTTTGTGTGCAAGTTGATCCCAAAGGACGCTGTAAATGAATGCCACATTCAAAGTAAATACCTTTATCCTAAGGGAGAAACTCCTATTTTCCCATGTTCTAGCCAGACCAGTGTGCTATCTGTTTAAACATCTTCAGTCCGTCCTCTCTTCCTGAGCACCTCTGGGGAGCTTCTCAAGTGGTTTTACTCAATTATGAAGATTTTTTATTTGAGATTCCCATATTTTTAATCATTCTGTTTGAGGTATAGTAACAATCATCTTGGTGTAGTCTAAAAAAGTGCCTTCTTGCTTTCAGTCTGTTTATAGGGGGTACTTGGCCAAATAATGGATGTGCCAGATCACATACTACTTTTCCATTTTCCACATCTTGTGCCACACTCCTTCTGATGCCTGGTGGGGCAATTCCTTCCAGGATATATAGTTTATCAAATGGGGTAAGGTGCAAATATCCAGGAATGAGGCGACACATATCACTAAGCACCCTATGGATCTGTATAGATGGCACAGACTCTCCTGCTGAACAACACAATGCAATGATAGGCTAATTAGTCAGGTTTTTTGCTCACTAATCCTTCCAATACAGAATGTATGATACACAGTGATCCTATTTGCTATTATCAAACAACATTAACTATGTATGCCATTCAATTGTAAAAAGTTGTTTGGCTGAATAGCTGTAAATACATCATTTCAATTTATATTCTTAAATTGCTAACTTAATTCCTGTCGGGCCTATGAGAAATAGATTTCAAAGAAAACTGAACAATACTTTTTAAAAAGTTCATTTGTAGTAACATAATCTTGCAAATCTGATTACTTCTCCGCCCTCTTTTATGTGAATTAGAGAATTATCTGAATTATCTGAATGGTTTCATAATTCTGGCATATTGTTTGGATTTAAATAATGATTCCCTTTTTGTTGTTTTCTCTCCCAAGGTAATCCTCTTTATATCACCATTCTTACCATTCTCTGTTCTTTCCTTCATATTCCTAGAAAAATCAAGCCAAGCTATAGTAACAAAATGCAAATGCTGTTCCCCTTCTCTGTCAGCAGCTCCCCAGATCATTTGATAATTCTATAATGCAACTATACTTTTTTACACTTAGCTGAAATAGGGTGTTGTCTGCCTAAGACATTTTTTAATTCTCTATTATTAGGAAGCAATGGTAGACTTTTTGACAAAATACAGAGATTTTTTCCTCTGTCCATCAAATTCACCTCTTTTCTCTACAATTTCTAAAAGTTATTAGCTGCTTTTCAGCTATTAGGAACTGAAAATATTACATTTTTGACTTTATCAATAGCTCCCTATAAATAATAAAAAGAAGACAACCTGGTTTTACCTTCTTCTTTACGGTTTGCTCATTATGTTTACTATAGTTTATTTTTGCTAAATATTCTGAACCCATCTGAAAATTTTAAAGCCATAATGAATAGTTTTCCAAAGTTGTAAACATGATATTTCAAATTATAAAAAACTTTCTTTGCATTGAGAAAGACCTCTATCTGTGTGTATTTGTGTATAATCAGCAACATTTAAGTTATATCTGACATTGGTTCTCCTGTATCTCCTTGAAAAAGAAAACAATTGAAACTAGATATAATAATTTAGTTGTAAGTTCATTTATTTTTATTGTTGCTAAAGGAACAGGCCTATACAACTCTGGATAAATTGAGTTATACCCTTCTTTATAGATCACAGAAATGAAAGGTTATTTTTTACAAACATGACCTGACCTTGATATTGTTGAATTAAGAATGTAACGTATTTTCATTTATTCAAGTTTCTAATAAAGAATTATGATATTATAATTATATAATATAAAATTATATTTATCAGAAAGTAATTTACCTTGGTTAGATAATGTAATCATTTGAAACCAAGCTTTGTAGAGAATAGAGCAACTGAAGTTCATTGGGGGATAAATAACAATGCATTTTATACAATGAAAATGGGCCTTAAATTTTAAAAAGTTGGACAGCCTTCTTAAAAGTGGGAGAAGAAATAAGAATCAGCATTTGAATTACTGGTCAGCATATTTTTAAATACCTTGGAAATATGTGGGAAGCAGAAGTGGTATTCAGCAGGTTCTGACCAGTTCTGGAGAACTGGTAACGGAAATTTTGAGTAGTTTGGAAAACTGGCAAATACCACCTGTGACTGGCTCCGCCCCCATCTATTCTCTGCCTCCGGAGTCCCAGCTGATTGGCTGGGTCTTCTTTTGTTGCCTTGAATAGGACAATTGAGTTGGAAAGCAGGTTAGTGGGGTGGAGAGGGAATGAGGATTTTGCACTAACTTTCCCCTAGGAGTGGGGAGGGAATGGAGATTCTATAGCATCCTTCCCCTGCCATGCCCACCAAGCCACGCCACACCACGCCCACCAAGCCACATCCACAGAACCGGTAGTAAAAAAAATTGAATCCCACCACTGGTGGGAAGCCAATGTTAAATTAAGTCTTCATTTCCATATAAGATCATATGTACCCACAGACAAAATTATTGTTACACAGAACACATTTAAACATACTGCAAGAGATGCAGGAATCTGTTGTTTATGGAATACACAAAGACAAATGGCTAATATAATAAGCTGCATTATGTTCAGTTATTCACAGGAACTTTATCATTACCTTTCTTCTCAGCAGCATCCAATATCCTAAGGAAATCAAAGAATACTGAAATACAGGTGGTTTGTCTTCTTCTCCATAATAGAGAAGCCATAATGAGCATTGTCTAACTCCAGAGAACGGGATGAATTTAACTCTCTGCTGTAACAATAGTCCTTTACAGTTATAATAATGAAAAGGTTATTGATTTCTTGCAACACCTACTGAAGGACAATGCCATTGACGAGCCACAATATTATTACCCTGGGGAAGCCACCCCATGCATATATGGATTCCCCAAAATCCACAAAGCGGGAACTCCACAAAGACCAATTGTCAGCAGCAGCAACTCTGTCACCTATAACATTGCAAAACATCTAACCACCTTATTAGCTCCTCTAGTCGGCATCACTACCCATCACATCAACAATTCATATGACTTCACCAGCAAGATTTAGAAATTAAAATTGGAGCCAGATGAGGCCATGGTTTCCTATGATCTGATTCTCTCTTCACTTGCATTCCAATGACCGAAGCTGTCATGGTAGTGAAAAAAACAACTGCTACAAGACAGCACCATAGGTGACAGAACCCACCACAGCCAGATCTTATGTGCCATGTTGGACCTCTGCTTGATCAGTACCTATTTTAAATACAATGAAGGTTTCTACAGACAAAAACACAGCTACGTCATGAGTTCACTGGTGTCTCCCATTGTAGCGAATTTTTATATGGAAGAAGTAGAAACCAAATCCGTAGACTCCTTCACAGGAATTCCACCCCCTTACTGGTATAGGTATGTGAATGATACGTGGGTCAAGATCAAAACACAGGAATTGGAAGCATTCATCAAACATCAACTCTGTGGACCAGTACATCAAATTCACACAGGAAGATGTTAAGGAAAATAGTCTAGACTTCCTGGTGTCAGGATTCTGCCAGTTACCCCAAATAAAATCATAAGCCTTGAGCCAAACGTCCAAAACTTAAAAAGGATTTATTGGAAGTTGATATGTCCAGCACTGCCTGGGTGTAGCCAACTCTGAGACACACAATTCATTGTCATCCTTGACCCTGGTTCCCCCTCCCTCAGGTGTATTGTAATTCATATTCCCCAATGGGACAAAGCTGCTGATATTGGATTTAGATTTGATCCTACAGCAGGTTTCAATAAACTACTATGGAACACTGGGTATATTTTCCCCAACAGCCGAGGGAGGCTTAATTGGACTGTCACTGAATTGATTATTTTAGATCTAGGGAATGGACTTAAGAATTTAGGGCCCAAAATCCTACTGGGAAGTTTCAACTTGAGATATTTAGTTGACAAAAACACTTTGTCCCCTACTTTAAATGGTAGGTGGAGGGATCTATGTTTGTCTGCTTGTTTTTTATATTCCCTAGCACCTTCAGTCAAAGCTTTTTTTGTATCCTCCCAACCTTTCTTTAATGAGTCCATCACTCCGTTAAAGACATGGATGTTGGGGATTCCCTAGGTAATTCTGGCATAGGGACAAATTCCATGCTGGTGTTGATTTGGAAAGGAGTCAAGCCTGTGCTGCTGTATACTGCATTATTGTAAGCAATTTCTGCAAATGGCAACAGCTCCGCCCTGTTCTCCTGTTGATAATTTACATAGCATCTAATGTATTGTTCCACCATGGCATTCGTTCTCTCTGTTGCCCTATGCATGCAGGATGAAACACTGAGGGAAGCCCTTGGGACAACCCAATGGACTTCAAAAATTCCCTCCAGAACTTAGCAGTAAACTGTATACCTCAGTCTGAGATTACTCTACAAGGTGGAGCCTATAGATACAAACAGTTTTGCAAGTTTCTTAGCTGAAGGTAGTCCGTTCCAGGCTGTAAAGTGGGCTTGCTTAGAAAATAAGTCAGTAACAGTCCAAAACACGGTATTTCCTCGACTCTCAGATATCTCTACGATAAAGTCCATTGCAATTTCTTCCCACGGCTTCGTTGGTTCAGCTACATGTTGAAGGAGGTCAGGGGTTTTTTCCAGTTCTGTGTTTCATCATGGCACAAATTGAGCAGCTTTTTACATAGTCCTCAACATCAGGTTTCATTTTCGGCTATTGGAACTGTCTCCTGACTAAATGCAGGGTTTTGGTTGCCAAGTTTCAGTTAAAATGTATCTTTTAGGAATCTTGTTGAGATTTCACTGTAAATTCCTTTTAGTTCCAGGCAGTCTCCTCCATTTTTCCAGATCCTGCCCTTTTATTCTTTTTCTCTCCTTTCCTTTTAAAAGCTTTTAAGAATCCAGAAATCTTTATTATCCCTTTGACATTTTATTTTCAGCTTAAATGCCTATTGATGTCAAAGTGGATTTTTTTTTCAATTTCTTGCTTAAGTCTCTTAGCTGTCAGTAAAGGGAAGGGGAAAAAAAACCAAATCCTTTCCCTTCCCTCTCTCCTTCGCTGCTTCAAAATCTTCTTTGGGAACAATGTTATTTTTTTTTATAGTTTAAATTCCAGGGTACCTTCCGTTGTTGCTTTTGCAGTTTAACCCAGTCAACCAAAACTTTCCCTTCTTATCTTTCTCCTGCACATTCTTTTCCAGTCGAGTTCTTCTTTGAGGTGGCCATTTCTGACCACCACTGCAATCACCTTCGAGAAAGGGAATAATGGCCAGGATGGGCTCAGCAACAAATAGATGTTTTAAAGTTTCAAAAGATTTCTGACAGTCCATTGTCCAAGCAAGTGGTTGATTGAGTTTTGGTTTGGTCAGGGAAGGCCCAGTTTTCAATAGCTCTGTTAAAGGGAGGGCGACCTCGGCAAATGAAGGAATAAGTTTTCTACAGAAATTTGCAAAACCCCAAAAGCTTTGAAGTTGTTTACGTGTTTTGGGGGGTTGCCAGTCTAGCACCACTTTCACTTTTCCAGGGTCCATCTCAATTCCTTGGTTAGACACTCGATAGCCCAGATAATCCAGTGACTCTTGGAATCACTGGAATTCCAAAATGGAATTCGCATTTTGATAGCTTTACATATAACTTGGAAGCTAAAAGTTTTTTCAGCACTTGTCTGACCAATTTGATATGTTCCTCGATGGTTTCACTGAATATAAAAATGTCATGCAGGTGGACGAGGACCCCTCTGTATAGGTGTGGATGTAACTCTTCATTGATGAGTTGCATGAATACTGCGGGGAGGGGGGGTCCTGGAGTCCGAAATGCATGACTCAGAATTGGAAACTACCCAGAGGGCAGTTGAAGGCAGTTTTCCATTTGTCTCCTTCCTTTATGCGGACTCAGTAGTAAGCTTCTCTCAGATCTAGTTTGGTAAAGACCTTGCCTTTAGACAGGTGATTTAATAAGCCTTTCATGAGGGTGAGAGGGTACATGTTTTTATGCATATCCCGTTCACGCTTCTAAAATCTATGCATAATCTTAAGTCACCATCGGTATCTATTACAGCTTCTATCTACCCTGCCTCCCTCATGTCAAGCACCACCAACTTCACTTTGTCTGTAAAAGGGGGGATGGCAGCAATCACCAGGGGGTGTCTTCTTCATCAGCTTCTCTGGGGAGAATTTCTCAGGCCGGAAGTTCATTGCTCCATTCTGTGTGGAGGGGACCCTCTACGGTGTGTCTAGCAACCTGGCTAGTGTTGGGAGACTTCCATGGATTTCTTCGACCTCTGGTGGCTGTACTAGGCCTTGGTTGTAGAGCTTGTGGAACAGGTGCAGGAGCCAGACAATCAGCTACTCTATGGCCATCCTGGCCACAACGATAGCACTTTATCATTCTTGTAGGTCGGGTAGGAGCAGCTTTAGCAGATCTAATCAGAGGCCATCTGGCCACAGCTCTCTTAGGAGGGCCTTCAGGTAGGGTTTTTTCCTATGGATTGATTTCCTGGTCTAGTCTGAGGGACATTGCATACCAATCCTGCAGAGTCTCGGGTATTCCTCTAATGTTACAGACCTTTTTTACTTCTGGGTCAATAGCATTCTTGAAATAGTGCAACAGAATTCTTTCAGGCCAGTCCATGAGATGGCTTGCAACCCTTCTAAACTCCCATACAAAGTCTTGTAAGGGTCGCTTGCCTTGTTTCATTTCCATTATTTTGTCCTCATTTTCTCCAATTCTATCAGGATTCTCGAACATAAACCTAAGGAGTTCAATGAAAGCATTGACATCCTGTAGTTCTGGGGCTTGTTCGTAGTGCAATTGAGCCACCCAATTGGAAGCATCCCCCACATTCATCCCATCTGTGATTGCAGCAACCAGGTCGTGATCTGTTGCATACTGGGCTCCAAACGTGGCTGTGTTGGCACTCTCTGGAAGAAGGGCCTCTGCAGGATTGCTCCAAGGGGCAGCTGAATTGCACCTGCTGTGAAGAGGCTGTTTGTTGCATTCTTCACCACGATGGGAAGAGGGGAGTGGCTTCTTTCTGCTGCCTGCACAGATCCCTTTGCTGAGAAGGGATCACTGCTTTTCTTTGGGGCCATGGTACTTCTGAACCAGGTGATGCAACGGGTGCTGGCATCCACTGGCATTGGACCCACTCTTGACCAGGATAAAATCCCCACCCTGGAGGAATACTCTCTGCAGAGGGTAATCCCCTTTTCGGTTGTGGAGGGGGAGGGCTTGCAGTTGTAATATACCCAATGTCGGCTGCATCAGCCGTCTCTCCCTTGAAACTTGAGCCTGCCAGTCTGGGCTGGTTTGAAGGCCACCTCCAACTGATGCCACAGTGATTCCCCATCCACTTCTTGGACAAGGAAAAGTAAGCGTGGGCTGCATTAGGACCCAGTTTGTCTTGAGAGGTTGTGGCTGTGAGACATAACATTCTGGGATTCCTGCCAACGACTGGCTTCGAGATGGGGGCCACAGGTTGCAGTCTTGGGAGGTGTCTGATCCCAGTGTCCCCCCATATATCAATTCTGTCTCTCTGGCCATCCTCAGAGGGCTGGAGAGAGAGAGGCATTCAGGCAGCATCTCCTCTGGTCTCACCCCTGGATTCCGCTCCATCAGACAGCTTCTCCATGAATCCTTCTCTATGGACCAGGTTCCTAAACTCTGTCTCTCCTCTGCAGCTTCTATTGCCTGCACCACCTCTTCAGAATGGGGCCTGGGGGCTTCAATTATTTTCTCTGGTGTCCAGCCCCAGAGCCTCTTCTGTATCTTCTTCCAATTCTTCCATCTTCGCTGAATCTTCGCACTGCTCCATTTTTGGAATCAGTGCTGGGCTTAGCACCCCAGAGAGCCCCTTTTTGGAGTGCTGGAGTTCGTTACAGATTTGGGATAGTTTCAGCATTCCAGCAAACCTCCATTCCAATCAGTAACTCTGAACAAACATATCTCCAAAGTACCTTTATTAGAACAGTAACTGGTACGTCTGTGGACTCCTGAATCTGAAAGTTTTCGGGCTTCCACAATTTCCCAAACTACAAATCCATCCCTCCTTGGCTTTCATCACATCACATGGTCCAATCATGATCCATCCAAAAGTAAGATTCTTATTTCATCCTGCACCATACTCAATGACCTCGAACTAACAAAATAATTTTATTTTGTGTACTTAGAGCTACTCAATTGAATCTACCCCCTCCCGCTTTCTCAAGCTTTTGGCAGGATCAAATATGGCTTCCAAAGCTGACACATAGCCAAGAGTCATCAATCATGCTCTCAGTTAGAATTTTGCGTGGCAGAAACTTCAGTCACCTAGTTACTATCTTAGAAAACATTTATGGAATGCAGTTTTGGTTTGCAAGCTGCCACACTGCTCCCCCCTCCCTTTCCGTTGGCAACTCTAAAAAGACCATAGAAATATTTTATGAGTTGACATTTGGCTCCCCTCACTTCTTGAAGGTAACCTCTACAACACAAAAAGAAAACAAATTTATTGCAGGTATAGGACTTAGAGTTGCGAACCCCTCCCCGCAAGCTTGGTTGGGTTTTCTGCATGGAAACTTGTCACAAGGTGATCGGCTTGGACGTTCCTACTCTTTACCCAAGATAGCCTCTGATAAGAAATAGTCCTTCCACTTGTTTAAATATTGGACTTGTCTCCTGTGCCACCTTGAATTAAGGATTTGCTGCACCTCATAATGGGTTTGGCCTCCTATGACCATGGGGTCTTGGGGCTCACAAGGCAGGGGGCCTCAGGGTCGATCCCACCACGGGTTTTAAGAGGCTACTATGGGTATATTTTCCTTAACAATCAGGGCAACTTCAGTTATACCATGACTGGGTTGATTACCTTTACTATGGGTAATGGTCCCATGAACTTTGGTCCCAATTTCTTGCTAGGGAGTCTTAACCTCAGGTATTTGGTGGAGAGGTAGACCTTCTCCCCTTCCTGGAATGGCTGTTCCAGGACTCGGTGTTTGTTTGCCTGTCTCTTATAGCTCTATGCCGCTTTTGCCAGCACTTTTTTGACATTCTCCCAAGTTGCTTTCAGCGTTGACATCGAATCAGTCAGGCTGACGGAGGAGGGGGGATCCCTTGGATACTCAGGCATTGGAATGAAGTCCATACCACTCACTACTTGTTCAAACCGGATCAGGTGGGCTAGATTTTTCACTCTGATCTCCAGTTTTAGGACCGTGGTTAGGTTGATCAGACACCTGATGCAGTCTGAATCTATTAGGGCTTGGAAAGTCCCCTTATTTCCTGTTTTGAGGACTGTAAGCCGTATTGGGGAGACAAAAGGGGGAATCGGTCCACTAACCATTGGGTTGTTTTCGCCCTCGTCCTGGCTGTCATAAGAATCCGGCAACTGGTCATCATTGTCCGGGGTTCCTCCTCCTTCAGCTGGATGGAGAGGGACTTCTGCAGCCTGAAGGACCTTCTGGAACATGTTGGTGGCACATCTGGGGCCTCGTTCAGGTCGCTCCCTGGGTAGTGGTTATGGCTTGGTTTCAAATCTGCGCACTCCACTGATATGTGCCTTACTCCCCACATTGGAAGCATTTAATTGGGCTTCATGAGGGGTTGGTTTGGGGCAAATCATGGTGCTGTGTTGTCTTGTCGGCTTGGCGGCCCCTGGTCTGGTTGCCCTCTGTCTCTGGTTCCTGGCAGCTTCCTCATGTTGCTAGCATGTAATGCCCTGTTGACTTTTAGGGCTACTCAGAACCATTCAGAGAGTCAGTTTGGGATGATAGGTGGTTACTTTGCTAATTTGCTTGTCCAGGCTTGTTCTGAAAAAATGAACCAGCATCCACTCAGACAAAAGGGGTAGCTTCCCACTGATTCTCCTGAATTCACAGACGTGTTCCTTGATCAGTTGCTTTCCCTGCTTTAGGTTGCTGAACTCATCTTCTGCATCCTCTGGCTCCTCAAATCCTCTAGCAGTCATAGGAAGTCATCTACATCATGTAGCTGGGAGGTCCTTCTCTTATGGAGGGTTGCTAGCCATCCTTTTACTTCTCCCCCCAACCTCTCAGAAATAGCATTCACCATGGCTCTAGGGAGGGTTAGAGGTGTCCATAGCATTCCAGGTGGATCTTAGCTGAGTTAAGGACTAGAGCTAGCTGGTCTGGGTCCCCATCAAATTTTCCCCTGAATCAGGGTGGCTCATAGAGCCCTGTTCTGCCCTTTTTTTCTGTTGCCCTCTGTAAATCTGTATTTGATTTGGCTGACCTTCCTCCCCAGCTCTAGTTCGCACAGGAGGAGGAGGGGGCTGCCTGCTGCATGGGAAAGGCACTGGTTGCTGCTATGGACTCTTTTTTTCTTCTGCTGGGTGGAGAAGGAGGGCTGTGATCTTGCCTGCTTCTCCTCACTTCAGAAGGCTCTGTGGAAACTCCTCTCTGTTTTGGGCAGCATGATGGGCCATAATCTCTAATGGTAGCCCTGTCAAATTCCTCTCTTATCTGCTCTATGGATCTCCCTAAGGATCCCATCAGGGGCTTGTGGGCTTTGGCTTGTTCCCATTCCACTCTTCCCCCCTTTTGGGGATAGGGAAACTCAACTTCCAAAACTTTGGGGAGTTTTGTTTTTCACCAGTACTCATCTGTTTTTCTTTCCTTCATTGGAAGAGGTTCTCTTCAGCTGTAATTATATCATCAGCTTCTGTTTGCATTTGGGTTGCTTGGAGCAAGCTCTCCTGTGATAATCCCCCTTCTGTCATGTCCTGACTTTCTCTCCACACTTTCCAGATATTGGGAAGTGATTGAAGAGGCCAGGTGTCAGGTGTCCCAGTAATAATGATGAATTATGAGAATCAACTAGCTGTCAGGATTCTGGCAGTCACCCCATTTAAATCATGAGTCTCGAGCCAAACTTCCAAAACTTAAAAAGGATTTATTGGGAGTTGACATGTCCAGCACTGCCTGGGTGCAGCCAACTCTGAACACATAATTCATTGTCACCCTTGACCCTGGTTTCCCTCCAACCCTGGGTGTATCACAATTAATATTCTTCAATGGGATACATTCATAGCCAAGAGTCATCAATCATGCTCTCCAGTTAGAATTTTGCATGGCAGAAACTTCAGTCACCTAGTTACTATTTTTGAAAACATTTATGGAATGCAGTTTCAGTTTGCAAGCTGCCACACTGCTCCCCCCTTCCTTTCTGTTGGCAACTTTAAAAAGACCATAGAAATATTTTATGAGTTGACACCTGGACTGTGCAGTACACATTAAGAAAGACAGAAGCTATAACACTGAAGTTTACCAAAAACCCACTCACCCAGATCAATATTTACATTTTGATTCCCATCACCTATTGGAGCACAAAATGGGAGTCATCAGGATCTTACATCACTGAGGTGAAGGCCTGCCTATCAGTAAAGATGGGAAAGAAAAAGAATATAAACACATCAAGGAAGCCCTCAGAACATGTGGCTATCCCAAGTGGGCCTTCACCAAATCTCAAATAGACCCTACAGGAGCTGGTCTGTAACAGACAATGATGAGAACAATAAACAAAGCATTATTGTCATTCCATACATTGCAGATGTATCAGAAAATCTCAGGAAGATCTTCAGCCAACATAGCATATGTGCACACTTCAAACCCAAGAATACACTAATGTTTGTCCACCTCAAGGATAAAACACCAAGACAGAAACTGACCAATGTGGTATATGCAGTACAATGCAGTCAGCCATGTGTAGATTTGTACATTGGGGAAATGAAACAACTAAATTTATAGCAATTTATGTCAAAATTGAACAGCCCTCTCTCAACAGAGTGGGAGGAATATGACATCATCTGTCTCCAGTCTACAACACAGCCCTTTCAACAGTTCCAAGAAGGCTCCACACCAATTTGTACCGCACAGGTGACCCTGATGACACAGATAAACCTCCAGGTGACCTTAATGACCTGCTAAAAGAATGCAACTGATCAGCTATCTACAAGGAGTATAAATCCTTCCATTCCCCACCATCCAGTCAGAGCTGAAAAAGTTTCTTGGATGAGAAACGAAACGTCTTCAAATAAAAACCAGAAAGTCCAGTTGCTGGTTGAAAAAAGTTCAATTCAAATGTTACTTTTAGAATAACATTTTATTTTTTTCTCAATTATTTTTGATATTTCCTTCCAATCTTTTCAAAGTTTTTTTTAATGAATAGGACATGTGACAAAATATTCTAAAATTGATTATCACATGATATTTCTATCTTGATAATCACTAACAAGTTACATAATATATGTGAAACATTTTGTATTATTTCCTCCCCACAAATTATAGTTGCCATTTCCCCCCAATGTTTTAATTGTGATTACTTATTTGAAGGTTTGCACTCTCTTTATCAGTCAACATACATTTTGTTCTATTTCTGTTGCATATTTCAGTGACAGCTTAAATATATGCTTGTAGAAGTGATTTAAACTTGATCATGAGTGCACTTCTTTCTTGAGATCATTTTTAAAAATTCCTTTTGTAAAGAATTACACTATTTCAAACTTTTTAACTATATGTAAATACATATATACAAAGGTAGGATTCAAAAATCCAAGCAACTGGTTTGCTGCCTGATTGCTGGGGTGGGTGTGGCCATAGTGAGCATGGCCTACTGGAACTTTTTATTTATTTTTATTTTATTTATTTTGTCAAGTGATTATAAGATAACAGGTATAAGTATAAACATAGTTATGAATACATGAAATGGATACATATAAGAAAAATAAAAAGAAACAATAGGACAGGGACGGTAGGCACGTTGGTGCGCTAATGCACGCCCCCTACAGACCTCTTAGGAAAGGGGTGAGGTCAATAGTAGACAGTCTAAGGTTAAAGTTTTGGGGGTTTGGGGAAGAATCCACAGAGTCAGGTAGAGTATTCCAGACATTGACCACTCTGTTGCTGGAGTCGTATTTCCTGCAATCAAGTTTCGTACGGTTAACCTTGAGTTTGTATCTATTGTGTGTTCTTGTATTGTTATGGTTGAAGCTGAAGTATTCATTGACAGGTAGGATGTTGCAATACATAATTTTATATACTGTATTTAAATTGGACTGAAGGCGGCGTAGTTCTAGGTTTTCTAGGTCTAGAATTTCAAGTGTGGTGGCATAAGGTATTCTTCAACGAGTAGAGGAGTGGAGAACTCTTCTTGTGAAATATTTCTGGACTTTCTCGACTGTGTTAATATCAGATACATGATTGGGTTCCAGACTTATGAGCTATATTCGAGTATTGGTCTAGCAAATGTTTTGTATGCTCTAGTTAGTAGTGTAATATTACCAGAGAAAAAGCTACATAAGATTAGGTTAACAACTCTTAATGCCTTTTGGCTATGTAGTTACAGTGGGCTCTAGCACTTAGATCATTAGAGATGAGTACTCCAAGGTCCTTGACAGAGTTTGGATCATCAACAAGGTCTTGACTATTCAGCTTGTATTTTATTTTCTGATTTTTTTTTTGCCAATATGTAAGACAGCATTTATTTGTTGAGATTTGAAGTTGCCATTTGTTTGACCATTCTGATACATAGTCGAGGTCTTTTTGAACGGTAGCAATATTGTCGGTGGTGTTGAATAGCTTTGCATCATCAGCGAAGAGAATGCAGTTGCTCCTAATATGAACATAGAGGTCCTTTATGTAGAGTATGAAAAGAGTTGGGCCTAGAACACGGCCTTGGGGTACACCACTGTTGACAGGTACAGAATTTGATAGGACGCTCCCAATTTTGACCATTTGTTGTCTGTTTGACAGGAATGCTTCTATCCAGTTATGCAGTTGTCCAGAGATACCGTAAGATTTTAGTTTTAGCAGTAGTTTGTTGTGTACCATTGAATCAAAGGCTTTACAGTAGTCTATGTAGATTGCATCTATTGCTTTGCCCTGATTGAGTTTTGTAGTCCATATGTTTTTGCAGTGTAAGAGTTGCACATTACAGGATAGTTTTTTTCTGAAACCAAATTGTTTATTAGAGAGTAGGTTGTTTGTCTCTAAGTGGAGGATAATGGATTGGTTAATAATTGATTCCATGACTTTACAGGTGGCACAGCATAAAGAGATTGGTCTGTAATTTTCAACTAGGCTGGGGTCTTCCTTTTTGAAGATGGGGATGACTGTGGCTTGTGACCATAGGCTCCTACCCAGCCTACAGGAATTATCAAATGCTACCATTGTGGTCAAATGGGTCATGGGGCTTCCAAGTGTCTGGCCCCTGCACCAGTCCTGCAACCAAGGCCCACTACAGCTGCCAGAGGTAGGAAAGCTCCACGGAAGCGCCCAAAGACCAGTCTTTGCCAGTAGAGGGTCCCCTCCCCACAGAAGACAGCGAGGAACCTCCGGCCAAAGAAACCCTTCCCAGAAAGGCAAATGATGAAGAGGACCCCATGGTGAGTGCAGCCATTAAAGTGAAATTGATGATGCCAGAGATTGGGGAGTTTGGGGAATTAGAAGCAGTAATAGGTATAGGATGTTCCAGATGTTTAATTGGGCTCCCAATTGTTGAGCAATTAATTAGGGATAAAAAGTAAAGCCCTAAAATGCCCAATCAAGTTTGAACAAGCAGATGGAAAGTTAATTGGGGGACCTCCAGCCACCTAGGTCAGGGGTCGCCAACCTTTTGGACCTCAGAGACCACCAAACTTATACTTTTAAATCCTGAGGTCCACTAATATGATATATATATAAAATGATTTTAATATAAAAATATATAAATGCATATATAAATATTTTTAAATATGAAAATGATTATTTAGTTATAACAAAATCATAAAAGTTTAATCATAACTGTGGGGCAGAGCAAAGGGAAAGGTGGGCGTTCTCTCATCCTTTCAGGGGAAAGAGGGAGGATTTAATAGTGCTGGGATTCAAAAGAAACCATAAGGTGCCTGGAGGCTGGGAAGATCTGGACGGGGAGGAACTGGCTCCCCCTCAAATGGAAGAAAAGTAGAGACCCCTCCCATCTGGTCTCCTGTCATTTCATATCTACCCCAAGTCAGAGGAAACCTCTCCTTCCTTTGCCAGGTATGGCTGCCTGGAGTTGGGGAAGGGAAGGAAGGCCAGGCTGGAAGTGCTGAGGAAGATGGGCTCCTAATAATCAAGCAACACCCCCACCTTTGGCCTCCACACAAGAGGACTCCCTGACGCTAAACTCCAGGCTTCTCCCCCGCTTCCAAGTAGAGAAGGGTTCCTCCCTGTGTGGAGGCTGAAGCGGGGGGGATGTTGAGCCCAGAAAAGCTCAAGCTCTTGCCTGCACAAACAAGCTGATTAGGAGCCTGTCTTCCTCGGTGCTTTTTTGGTCTGGGCATTTGGTCTTCCCCCCAACCCCATGCCAAAGGAAAGCCAACCGGGATTCTCCTTCCCTCCTACCCTTCCCCCTGCTCCCTTCCCCTCACTCAATCCTACTTTGGAACAGAGGAGGGCGCGCTGGAAACACACATTTCTCTGGTGCTTGCCTGCAATTCTTTGTGTTCCTCTAGGCCTGGCTTGCTGATGGGGGGAGAGCAGCCCTGACATCTGTGCTGCCCTCCCTCCCATGGCTCCAGTCATTGCTGCCCAGGGAAGGCACAGGAAAAGAAAGCTAGCAGAAACATAGCTTTCACAGGGGTGAAAGAGCAGAGATTGGAGAAGGCACAGGCAACAGAAAGTGGCACCTTTCAAAGGTGGCAGCTTGTGTCTTCTCTTGCCTGTGCCTTCCTCAATCTCAGCTCTTATGCCCCAGCGAGAGCTATGTTTCTACTCGCTTTTCCTGTGTCTTCCCCAGGCAATGATGGCTGGGGCCATAAGGCAAAGGGCAGCAGAGCAGAGCACCGAGAGGGATGAGAAAACTGATGATGATGACAACGCCCCATTCCAGACTCTGAACTGGATGGTGAGCGCAGACTTACTCACTCTGCCCCCTTCCACCCCTTCTAGCCGGTACTTTTCGTGCCCTGGGCTATCCTACAGCCCACAGCCATTGAGGAAGAGCCCAGGCCAGGAGAGGTAAGCTGGAAGGTGCCAGAGTACCGTGCAAATTCAAGTAGCTTGGTGCTCCTGTACCTCCTGGCCATCTCCATCATCCTGTCCAGTGAGGGCTGCGTTGTTTTTTGCAGGTTTGCACTCAGCTGAAAGGTGGGGGCCAGTGGGTGGGCGGGCCATGTGGATGGCACAGCCTTGTGTTCCTGCGCAGCCTGGATTAATTGCTTTGGGGGGGATATTTCTCTGCAGACCACCACAATTTTCTCATGGACCACTGGTTGGCAACCACTGACCCAGATCACAGAACTGATCAGATTAGAAATGAGAGGCATCATGAACTCATACGATTTATAGTAGTTCCAAAAATGTCAGAATGTCATATTGCGACTTGCATGGTTTGACAAATGGGCCCCATTGAATGGAAAGATGGATACCAGAAAATCATAATTGACATTGGGCTGTTGCCCCCCCATATGTCCTGATAAAAGACTACCAATCAACGGGGCCCACAACCAGAAGCATCAACTACTGCTTCAGACTCTCCTCTAGGCGAACCCCAGGTTCCTAAAAAAATAGAGACTTAGCTGATGCATTTAGTCACCATTCCCCCTCATCGAGCTACTGATTGTGCCATCAAATTATAACCTGAGGCAAAACTGCCTAAACCAAAAATGTACTCCATGACACCTACCAAAATGATGAGTTGAAGAAATTCATTGATACCAATTTAGCCAGAGGATTCATCGAACCAGTGAAATCTAGATTGGCAGCTCCAGTATTATTTAAAGAGAAGAAAAATGATGCTCTCAGATTATGCATGGATTACTGTGGTGTCTATGCTATGTGCATACAAAACATGTACTCCCTCCCCCTAAAGAAGGACTTGGTAAATCACCTGCCCAAAGGCAAAATCTTTATCAAGTTAGATCTGAGAAAAGCCTCCTACCGAGTCTGCATAAAAGAGGGAGATGAGTGGAAAACGGTATTTAACTGCCCTCTGTGGAGTTTTCAGTTCTGAGTCATGCCTTTTGGATGCCAAGGGACCCTCCCCCTGTATTTATGCAGTTAATCAATGAAGTGTTACATAAACATATATACAAGGGGGTCCTTGTTTACTTGGTGACATTCTTATATCAGCAAGACCCTGGAAGAACATGTCAAATTAGTCAGACAAGTACTGAAAAAACTTTTAGCTGCCAAGCTATACACAAAGAAAATGTGAATTGCTTAAAGAGTATTTGGACTACCAGGGCTACTGTATGTCAAATCAGGGGATTGAGATAGACTCTGAAAAGGTAAAGGAGGTGCTAGATTGGCAACTCTCAAAGACACATAAACAACTTCAAAGCTTCCTGGATTTTGCAAATTTTTATAGACAATTCATCCCTTCATTTGCCAAAATCACCCTCCCTTTAAAGGAGTTGAAAACCAGTCCTTCTCTGACCAAACCAAAACCTAATCAACCTCTCACTTGGACAATGTACTGTCAAAAATATTTTGAAACATTAAAGTGCTTTTTTGCAGCAAAGCCTATCCTCCAACATCTGGATCCAAACAAACCCTTTGTAGTCCAAGCTGATGCCAGTGATGTGGCTGTAGCGGCTGTGCTACTTCAAAAGAACTCTCAAAACCAACTGATGCCTTGTGTTTATGTGTCAAAAAAAGTTGACTGACACAGAACGTAGGTGGGCAGTTTGGGAAAAGGAGGCTTTTGTCATGCAATAGGCTTTACTTTCTTGGAGGCATTTCCTGGAGGGAGTTACAGAGCCTTTCGAGGTGCGGACTGATCACAAAAATCTCAAGGGTCTGAAGACCTCTCAAAAGTTTTCCCCCAAACAAGTTCGCTGGGCTTAATACTTTAAGAGATTCGGACTTCCGGTTTGTCGGCTTCGGTGACAGCAGGGATTCGCCTTCTCTGCGATCCCTGCTGTGCTAGCCCCTATGGTGCCTCCGATCCTGTGATTTGGAGCTAAGGCTGTTGGGGCAGCTGAAAGGGGGATCCGGACGGGGTGAGGGCATCGCAACCCCAGCCGGCAATAACTTCTCTCAAGAGCAGTGGAGCGGCGGTCTTTATGGCCGCCATAAAGAAGCGGCAACTGGATAAAGAATCGCAGGAGGAAGAAGGAGTTTTAAAATGAAAGTTTTTTCTTGGTCGAACTGGGACCTTAAGGACATATTTAACACCTGGGAAAGTATTGGCTTGGAAGCTATAATGTTCCCGATTGATGTTTTCAGCTGCGAAGAAAAGTGGCGAAAAGGGAAGTTACTCTCCCTCCCTTATGGAATTAACAAATGGTCAAGGAAACCAGCCTTTTGATAGAAGGTAAAACCTAAACTCCTTTGTTATAAGTGGGAAGGAGAGGCTTTGGGAAAACAAATCTTTACTCTAAGACTTTGCTGGAGGAGATGCCTTGAAGATAAAGAGAATAGAAATTAATTCTAAGAAAGATTTAAAGCACAGATTGGACGTTTCTTCTTTCCCTAATTTGACTTCACCCTAGAAGAGAAACTGTAAAAAGAAGAAGCTTTGTACTCTGCCTGGACTGTTTGATGACTGTGGGATTTTGGGACTTTTGGGAACTGTTTTAAGTTTGGAAATAATTGATTGGCTTAATAATAAGAAGAGGATACAGAAAGAGAAGAAGGAACAGTTCAAAATGGCTCTATCTCTTGATGAACTTAAAAACAATATTTAAAAATAAAGAAAGAAGGCAAAGATGTTATGGGAGAAGCCCTTTGTTTTCTAGATATGGCGCTTGTCATGTGTCAGCAAATTAAACAACAGCTGGAAGAAGCCGAGGAACAAGAAGCCATTTTAATGAACTAAACGGTGTGACTAAGAAAGAAAGGAGAAAGAGAGGAGCGAAAAGGAATAGAAATAAAAAAAATGTTTATGAAAGAGAAAATAAGATGCAAAAACAACAGAATGCTAGAAAGAAAAAGGAAAGAGGAATGCAACAGAAAGGAAACCAAGAAGGCAGAGGTTTGGAGAGGAGGGTAAAGTTTAGGCGGGCTAAGAAGGAAAGGAAAAGGGGGAAAAAAGTTACAAAGGTATAAGACAAGATGGAGAAAAGGAAATTTTTTTTAGGGATAATGGGTAATATATGGGATTTTTTTTAAAAAAAGGGGATTCTGCAAAGTACACATGAGTATTGTAATAGTGGTACTTGTATTATAAGTAGATAATCAGAACTTTTTAAGATCTAATAAAAGACTAAAATATCAAGGTATAACTTTAAAAGGTTTAATAATGAATGATAATAAGTTTTAATAAAATACTAAAGGGAATGTTTAAAATATTAGTTTAAATATAGAGTTTAATGGATTAATGTGTTGATTGTTATGGATTTATTATTGTAGTATTGGTTTCTGAAATAGTAGAATGTACTAAGCAGAATCTGATTGGGATTTAGGTGTTATTTTAAATTTTAATTTAGGGGATTGATAAAAAGGCATCATACTCTGATTAGTGATTCCAGGGAAATGTAAATGGAGAAATGGACAAAAGATATAAAAATATTTTTCTTTAAAGCAAGATTAAATATATAAAACAGAATTAAGATGAGGCAAAAGTGGAGAGGAGTTATATAATAGATATAGAATGGTAAATAAGATGGGTAATGGTATATAAGAAGAGCATGAATTCAATTGAAGTCCATACAAAAAGAGGTAATCTGGGGCCAAGTTACTTTCTAGAGAAGAAAGTTTTATGTTTTTATGTTTATGTCTTATGTGTGTGTGTTTAATTAAAATTAAATAATAAAATCTCGGCGGAAGACTAGATGAGAATAATTATAAACAAGCCAGAGGAAAATATAAATGTGATGACTGAATAGCAGATAAATTAGAAAAGGAAATATGATTGAATAATGATTAAAAGAAACAATGTGGAATTTGGTAAAAGGAATTTACGTGTTTATATGGAAATGGGATAAATTATAAGTACGTGATATAAAGCAATATGTTACCTGCCTTGTAAAGATCTACAATGGAAAGAGGTTTTATGTTTTTAATGTTTAATGATGTTTTGTTTTGTTTGTTTGTTTGTAAAATCAATAAAACTTGTTTTAAAAAAAAATACTTTAAGAGATTCAATTTTAGACTGAAATACATTCCAGGGGGAAAAAATTTATTGGCAGATGCCTTGTCGAAAAACCCCCAATTTGACAGTCGCTGAGAGGAAGTAGTGCAAATTATGATATCAGAAGCCCAACCTGCGAGCCAAGCAACCACCAGAGGCCAAGCCCAACACAGTTCTAGACTCCCTGTGGACAAATTGACAATAAATTTGAAAGCAGCATTCTTAAACAATCCATGGTTTGCTTAAAATCAGACAGATCTGACAATGAATGAGGGATTGGCTTGGAAAGGAATGTACCCAGTACCCTAAGACTGATGGTACTAAAATGCAGTCATTACTCTCGGTTGGGGGAGACACTTTGGGTTTTTAAAAATCCTACAGTTGGTCAGAACACAATTCTGGTGGCCAAAATTGAAAACTGATGCCAAGGACTATGTAAAAAGCTGTCCAATTTGTGCCACCATGAAAATATAGAACCGGGAAACCCCCTGGACTTCTCCAACAAGTAGCTGAACCAACAAAGCCATGGGAAGAAATAGCAATGGACTTTATTGTTGAATTACCAGAAAGTGGAGGGAATACACTGATTTGGGCTGTCATCCATTTGTTCTCCAGGCAAGCTCACTTTACAGCATGTAAAGTGTTAGCTCAGCATGACCTTGAGCTAAAAACTGGCAAAACTGTTCATGAAGCATATTTTATCAGTTTCACGGAGTTCTGCGTCAAGTGATCTCAGAGCAAAGCATTCAATTTACCGCTAAGTTCTGGAGGAAGCTTTAAAAATCCATTGAGTCATCCCAAGGATTTTCCTCAGCTTTTCATCCTTCTTGTAACAGGGCTGCTGAACGTATGAATGCATTAGCTGTTATGTAAATTATCAGCAAGAGAACTGGGTGGACCTATTTCCATTTGCAGAGTGGCTTATAATAATGCAGACTGGGTTGATTCCTTTCCAAATTACTACCAGCATGGACTTTGTTCATATGCCTGAGTTACCTAGAGAACCCCCAACATCCATGTCCTTAATGGATTGGATGGAATCATTAAAAAAAAGTTTATAAGAATACAAAAAAAGCTCTAGTGGAAGCAGCTGAGGAATATAAAAACAGGCAGACAAACATAGATCTCTCCAACCACCTTTTAAGGTGCATGACAAAGTGTTTTTGTCAATTAAATATCTTAAGTTGAAGCTTCCTAGTAAAAAAATGGGACCTAAATTCCTGGGTCCCTTCCATATATTGAAAGTAATTGATCCAGTTACTTTTCAACTTAGCCTACCTTGATTATTAGGGAAAATACATCCAGTCTTCCATAGCAGCTTGTTGAAGCTTGATGTTGGTTCCAATATACGACCCATACCAGCAGCTCCCCTCAAACCTTTAATACTACAAGGTGACACACATTATGAAATCAAAAAAAATCCTCGACTCTAGATTACACAGAGGGTGATTACAATATTTAGTGTTATGGAAAGGCTACCCTTTGGCAAAAGCTATTTGGGTGAAAAGTTGGGATGTACATACAGAGATTGGTTAAGCAATTCCATGACAAGTTCCCCAACCAGCCAAAGAATCCCCTGGGGGGGAGAGGGGGATAAGTGGCTTGATGACAATGCATTAACCCCTTGTGTTTTGGTTATTATAGTTGTGTTTTGTTTATTGTATTTTTCAGGATGTGATTTTTTCAAGGGGGGACGCGTGTCAGCTTTGGAAGCCATATTAGCACCAGAAGCTTCCACACTATCACATTCTTGAGCCTGGGAAGATGGGAGGGGGGAATTTCATGGAGCGTATATGGTTAGACATAATACCATTCTTCTTTAGAGTCATGTTGTTCCTGGCTGAGGAGTAGTAGAGGGGACAACTCAAGTTGGGATGGATGGTGATTGAGGCATGTGATGGAATAATGGGAGCAGGGGGTGGATTTGCAATATTTTACTTATTGAAGGGAAACCTGGGACTTTCAGATTCAGGATTTCCCAGATGCGCCAGTTTACTACTCTAATAAAAGGGAACTTTGAAAATATGTCTGGTTCAAATTTATGTGTTGGAGTAGAGTTTTTCTGGAATGCTGACACCAGTTTTTCCGGGACAGCTGTTTTTTGCCCTCCCAAGGGTCTGGAGGCTTCCCCTGAGCCTCTGGGAGGGCTCTGGAAGCCCACTGGAAGCCGGAAACAGGAGAGTTTCATGGCTTCCAGAAGGCCAGTTTTTTCTGGATGTGAATTTATGCTGCAAACTCTAACAGGTTATGGGCCCAGAACCAAAACACCGTTAAAGGACTACATTGTAATTTAAGCTGAGAGACTGTGTATGTTTAAAAAGGAGTAACAAGATAGAGAGAAAAGCTTTGCAGGATGGCTAAGAAAATTGAGAACTCTCTGCCTTGTTTGGGTCAGAAACAGAGGTGGTATTCAGTCAGTTCTCACCTACTCAGGAGAACTGGTAGTGATAATTTGGCATGGGTCGCCAAACAGGTAGTGACTTCTGGCTGGCCACGGCCCCAAATCGGTTCCCGATCGCAGCTTGCCCACTTGCCCCGCTGTACGCTCACCCCGCCCAGTCACTCCTCACTCCACACTGGATCCTCTGGGTACTTTCCCACATGGTGCCTGGCCCTATGTCCCAACTGAGCAGCTCTGATCTTCCTGCTGAAAGGTAAGCCTGCAAATTGCGCTAGCCCCCCCAGCATCCCTGGAGCTTGCCTTCCCCTTCCCTACTGTCCCCTGAGGCCCCCCACACCGTTCCCGGGCTCGCTTGGTTTGCTTCATTGCTGGCACGGCCTAGCTAGCATATGTGTGTGTGTGTGAGAGAGAGAGAGAGAGAGGCAGGGCGGGCTGGAGTGGGGGGGGGGTGCCACCCGTTTCTTCCTTTTCCCCTGCCCGCTGCTGACTGGAGATCTCCCAGA